>NC_090936.1:544526448-544827520 GCF_040938575.1 Ambystoma mexicanum
TATTTGCGTGATCTGCACAATCTCCCCAGCAACCTCGCTAGGAAAGACCAATTGCTGGTGAGAACGCTGCTGAGGGAATCCCTCCAGGTGAAAGCTGCAGAGGCCAGTCCTGAGACCACTCTCAAAGCAGGAGATTGGGTTCTGGAGAAGATCCATGATAAAACTCTATTTTGCCCATCCTACAGACCAGCAGTGCAAGTAATTAGAGTGAAAGGTTCCAGAACTGCTGTCCTGCCCGCAATACCACCCAACAGAGGTACAAGACAAGTTTCTGTGAATCACCTGAAACTTGCTCCAGATGGTTACCGCAATGTTCCATGCAATCCTCCTCTTCCGGTTGAGGAGCCCGCAAAAGAAGAAGAGATGGAGATCCGACAAGTGATAAGGATTGGCGTTCAAGATGAGGAAGAATATAACACTCTTGACTACAACTCCACAATTCAAGGAAGTACTGAAGGTCTGCCAATTTGCAATCAGAAAGCCTTTCTGGGTGCTAAAGTAATGAAATAATTCTTTTGGATAGACTTTTTGAAATTGTGTTACATAATTCTGGCAGTATACTTACTTCTACTGTGGCTGCGCCTCACTGTGTTTCTCATCTCACTATCTTCGGGCATTTTTTGAGCAAGGTTTCCACTCCAACTGCAAGCAAAGAATGTGTTCTAAAGCTTTTAAGTTCTTCACACATGTTAGAGAAAAGAGGGCTCCAAGAGCCAGGAACTCCACACTCAACACAAATGTTTCCTCTAACCATATTTCATGGGTGGATGCCATCGTTTTAAGACATTCAATGGCCCAGCCAAGCAGCTGCACATCCCCACTTTTTCTGTGATTGATGAATACAGACTGTTTATACCCAGTAATCCTGTGTCCAGAACATATAGAGAACTGTTAAGAACTAGGCTCCAGACATTTGCACAAAATGTGTTGTTTGATGTTTTTGATGATGTTGAGGATATCCATGAGATGGGGCCCCATGTGCGTTATGTGCAATATTACAATGTATTTTTACTTGTGAAGCGTGAGCCCATCCTGTGGCTAAAATATACTTTCTGGGAACATTGTGCAGTGCCTTTTCAAACCAACAGACCTGAATTCCAAGCACAGTTCCCATATATTTCACTGAGACCATACCAAGCAGGGGAATTAAATGTTTGAAAAGTGCACATTCCCTCAAGAGCCACATGATGCATAGCTCATGTATGTTGCATTTTTGACAGAGAATACTTTTCAAACATTACGGAACAAACATGGCGGGAAACTGTCTCTCTGTGGTCTACCTGTGGTCAACAATTATGGCAAATCAAAGGTGTTCACACGTTAGACATGGCATGTAGATTCCCACGTTGTTTTTTTTTTTTTTTATCATACGCAGTTCCAGACTACTTGCAGTAATATGATCTCGAGCTTCTACTCATAATGGAATAGGGAAGAAGGTGAGTTCTGGAGTGCGTCCTATAGAGAAGAAAAAGAACACAATGGCAACAAGTATATTACCTGTGCACCAGGGAGGCCTGTACTGTGGGTGGTTCAAGCGAATAAATGCAATAAAAGAAAATCAGGAATCAGTGTGGGCCCATATAGGGCTTGGAATTACCATAGCACTTCCCTGACACAAGCTATATCCATAGGTAAACTGTGCCAAGGAATGCTTTTGCAGTGTCACCTTAGTGAGGGGATAGCATCTCAATATAACTTCATAAAAGAAGACAATTGGACATCTATCATGCTGTCAGCTACTGTTCTGAGGTGCACACAGAGTGGGTGTTTCTGGAGATCAGCTAGCTGTCCCACTTCTGACCTTAGAGCTACTTGTGAGGTGGGACAAGTGTCCATAACAGGTAGAACTTACACTTAACCACAAGAAATAATGCAAATCCTGCAGACTGAAAGTGAGGCAGTGCAGTTAGGAGTTCATGCAGCAGATTCTAATGATCAAGTGCTAGAGCAAGGATTCTATGCGCTAAGAGATGTCATTACAGATGTAGTGGGATTGGTTCAAATGGCTTGTCTATGATTAGAAGCGACCAAGAAGCTGCAGTAAGTCTGCCTGTGTTAACATATTTTCTGGACACACTTAGCAAAGGAGTTCCAGATTGGAATGTCATTTCATGGCCAGAATAAATACATGCACTTAACTTGTCCAAGGTTGCAGTACGCCAGGAAATGTCAGGCTGTATGTTCTTGTTGCTTAGTGTGCTTACAAAGAATGTTGCAGCATCATCTGCCTGGGCACCACGCTTGACTAATTGGATGTTGCATAGTGTGTTAACTATTCTCCTTCAGACGACACCTTCCATGGTATGTCAGGAACTGCAATCCTGGGGTAATGTGCACTTGGTTAATGACACTTGGATTAGGGAAGACTATGTTGTGTCGTATTCACATGCATGTTTGTCACCTTCAAGTCCTGAAATAATGCTGTTCTCATTACGTGAATGCACAGACTCCCCTTGCATAGTGTATGCGCAAGCTACCCCAGTGAATTCCTGTGACAATACCACTAAATGCACACTTCATGTCACACCAATTGCATTTGTTTAGAGTCAGGAACACAGCTTATCTAATGGCTCATATCTGGTGAACTTCAATGAGTCCTGTTGTCATGTTGCAATTGGGGTTCGAACCATGGTTACTGTGAGTACACAAGATAAGTGTTGTGGGTTTATTCTGAATCCACCTAGGCCATCACAATTCAGATTCCTACACTGACCAAGTTTCAAATTAAGACAATTAGAAAATACAAAATTGAGCTTGCATATTGCACGACTGTAAAACATGTGTCTACAAGTATGCAGCAGTGAAGAGTCTTATCTTGAAGCACACTCCACAGTGGTAAACAGATTGCATCTCTACTAGCCTCCCAAGATACAATGGAAGAGGCCATGTACTCTTTAATTGACAGCTCACAGTTGACTGAGCTCAATACTGTTTTCTCTGTGGTTACAATGAGGGCCACAACAGCTCTTCAAAAAGGGCTTAACACACTGGACACATTCATTAAAACACTGACTTATTCGCCAAGTGCGTGGGGTTGTGGACTGCTGCTAATATTTGGAACATCTCCTTTGTGTTGCTGTAGACACTGAATCATGAACGTTCGCAACATGAAGAGCCTTGAAGCAACTCGTTTTCGGTTCAGAGCTGAGCTATGCAGACGCCTTGGGTACCAGCAATGTTCTCAATTTCAAAAACATTTCATTTTCTCATTAATATGATATGATATGATATGGCATTTGTAACGCGCCTATATGCAAGTGTTTCAAGGCGCGATGAGGCAGGGAGGGGGGAACAAGGGGAAGGCAGACAGCGATCCTACTAGGCCAGGTGTCATTCAGATCGTGCAAGTGCAGGGGTAGGAGGAAGGGAGAAAGTGCAAGGGGAGGGGAAGGGGGGGAAGTGCAGTACAAAGTAAGTAGAATAAAAATAAATAAATAAATAGGGCCAGCTGGTGGCAAGTTCAAGGTAAGTGCACACAAGAGCTGGGAAGGGGGGGCTGTAGGGCTACAGAGACAGTTCCGCAGTGCAGGGGTTGCCAGGGAGGCAGTGCAAGTGGTGAGTGGCTGGGCCCAGGGCCGAGGTCGGTGAGAGTGGCCCAGTTGCAGATTCAGTGCAGTTTCAGTGAAGAATTTAGCAGGGGAGAGGGAGAGAGAAAGCAGATGCAAAGAGGAAGGTTTTGAGGTGCTTCCGGAACCGGAGATGGTTCTCCTCAAGTTTCAGGGAGGCAGGAAGGCTGTTCCAGAGGGAGGCCCCTGCCGCGGAGAGAGATCTACCCCCAGCTTGTTGCTTCGAGAAGTGGCTGACCCTGAGGGAGTTGGAGACGGATGAGTGAAGGGCTCTGGAAGGAAGATATTTAGGAAGAGAGAGTTGAAGGTATTTAGGCCCCAGGCCCCAGAAGGCCTTGTGGACAATGCATAGGGTTTTGAACTTAATCCTCGCAGCGACTGGGACCCAGTGTAGAGATTTCAGTCCTGGAGCGATACAGTCCCTGGGCTTGAGGCCAAGGACAAGTCTCGCAGTTCTGTTCTGGATGAGTTGCAGAGGGCGGAGAGTGTAGGCAGGCAGATTAAGATATAGGCTGTTACAGTAGTCCAGCTTCGAGAGAACCAGGGCTCGGGAGACAGTGAGCTTCTGGGGGAAGGAGAGGAAGGGAAGAATACCTCTGAGGAGGTGCAGCTGGTTGTGTGACTTCTTAGAGACGTCAGATATATGAGGAGAGAAGGAGAGTGTGGAGTCGAAGATGACCCCGAGGTTTTTTGCCTTGCAGGTAGGAGCAGGAAGAGGGCCAAGAGAGGCTGGCCAGAGGGTTGCAGGGAAGGAGGGAGTGGGTGTGCCGATGAGTAGAATCTCAGTCTTACTGGCATTAAGGCAGAGGTCATTGGCGGCACACCATTCCTGGATAGCGGACAGACAGTCAGAGATGAGGGAAGGAGAGGAGGAGGCCGAGGGTAGCCTGAAAATGAGCTGGGTATCGTCCGCATAGCACTGAAAGTTGGGGCAGAGAGCGGCGATGCGGTGGGCAAGGAGTGCCAGATACTGGTTGAACAGCCAGGGAGAGAGATTAGATCCCTGGGGGACACCACAGGTGGAGAAAAAGATGTCAGAGAGGAAGGACCCCAGTTGGACCTGGGAGGGTCGATTGGAAAGGAAAGAGGTCAGCCACGCCAGAGCCTGACCAGTGATACCCAGGTTATCACAGAGACGGTTGAGCAGATGGCATGGTTGACAGTGTCAAAGGCAGAAGAGAGATCGAGCAGAATGAGAACACATGGAGTGTTGGAGTCGAGGTTCAAGAGCAGGTCCTCACAGATGTTCAGGAGAGCAGTTTCCGTGCTTCTGGTAGCTCTGAAGCCAGATTTATGGTCATGAAGACTACCAACAGATTCAGCATGGAGGTTAAGCTTGGAGATGGCCAGTTTCTCCAGGAGCTTGCCCAGGAAGGGAGTGATGGAGTTTGAGCGATAGTTAGCCAGACAGGAGGGGTCGGAAGAGGGTTTCTTAAGAAGAGGTTGCACAAGGGAGTGCTTGAGGGGGGAAGGGAAGACTCCAGAGGCGAAGGAGTGGTTGCAAAAGTCAGCCAGGGCAGGAGCCAGGGAGTCGATATGGTCCTTGATAGTTTTGGAGGAACAGGGGTGAACCTGTTTAGACGAGACTTTCATAGATCGGACTTGTCTGGAAACATCGTCAGCAGAAAAAAGGGGGAAGGCAGAGAAGGAGGGAGGAGGGGTGGCTGCAGAAGGGCCAGGGGAAGAGCCGGGAAGAGAGGGAGGGAGGTGATAGGAGGAGAGTGAGGACAGGATGTCCTGAGTTTTAGAGATTAATTGAGAGGCCAGTCCAGTGCAGAGGGCCTGGGAGGGGACAGGAGAGGTAGAGACTGCAGCAGGGTTGGCAAGCTCCTTGCAGATTTTAAAGAGTTCGGCCGAGTTGTTAGATGCCGCAGAGATGCGGGCTTGGATAAGGGCTCTCTTCTTGGTGAGAACGGAGAGACGGTATTGCCTTTGGAGCAAGCGGCAGGCCAGTTTGTCAGAGGATGAACATGAAGCACGCCATTTCCTCTATGCCACCCTGCACTTGCGTTTTAGGGTGACGAGATCCGAGTCATACCAGGAGTTACATTTGGCTTTGGGCTTCAGGCGGATTCTCATGACGGGGGCAAGGATATCAAGATTGTCAGATATAGCAGAGTGGAGCATGGAGAGGGCTGTGTCAGGGTGGGAGTCAGCCGAGGGGGGCGAGAAGGTTGCAGCGAAAGCCTCAACTGACACGCGCTTCATGGGTCGGATGACCGAGAAGGTGGGTGGCAGTGATGAGGGTGGCTTTGCCTGTGGGGTAGGGAGGGTGAGGTGCGAGGATAGGAGAAACTGATCACTCCAGGAGAGAGGAGTGGAGAGAGGGACGGAGAGGGGAAGGTCAGAAGAGATCAGAGCATTAAGAGTGTGCCCTGCAGAATGAGTAGACTCAGACGGGAGAATAGAGAGCGAGAGAGAGTCACATAGGTCACGAAAGAGTCCAGTCGTGGGACAGGAGGCATCCAGGTGGATGTTGAAGTCACCAAGAAAGAGGAGTTGAGTGGTTGAGGACAGGAGTGAGGAGGAGAGGTCAGCCCACTCAGAGAGGAAGGAGGAAATTTGACCAGGTGGCCGATAGATAGTAGCCACGGTAAGGGAATGGCTAGGAGAGAGAGAGAGTCGGCAGACAAGACATTCAAAAGAGGAATAGGTCTGTGTAGGAGTGACAGTGGCAGGAATCCACTCATGGAAGATAAGGGCAACACCCCCCTGCACGGTTGGGCCTGGGCACGGAGAGGATCTTGTAACCGTCAGGTAGGAGTGTGTCAAAGCTGGTGACAGAGCTGGCCGTGAACCATGTCTCAGTGAGACCGAGGACGTCAAGGTCCAGTTCCTCAAGAAGGCGACAGATATCAGAGGAATTCTTGATGGCAGAGCGAGAGTTAAGAGTGGCAATGTGGAGAAGGTTGCCATCCTTGAAGGACTTCTGGGGAGGGGTACAGATCAGAGGTACGCCCTGCAGAGGTGGAGAAGAGGGAGGTGAAGAATGAGCACGAGAGGGGGCAGGGAGGGAAGGTAGAGGCAAGGTAGCCGAGGACAGAGGAGGGGGACAGCAGGAGAGGAAAGGAAGTTGATGAGGCGTGGGAAGCATCTATCAAAGAGGTGAAGGTTGGCTTGAGGGCCTTGGACCAAGACGGTCCCATTAGCGTAGACATTAATGATGGCCTTAGAGGAGCGGAAGGGGGCCAAGAGGACATCCCAATGGGTGCCACCATTAATGGGAGAAGAGGAGAAAGGAGAGAGCACAGAGACCATATGAAGGGTCCATAGGTCAGGCGAAGCACGAAAAAGAGGATGTCAGTGAGAGTTTCCTTGGAGCAGTCACTAGTGTAGGTGTCAGCGAAAGGGACGCCTGGGTTGGAGACCAGGATGTCCTTTTTAAACTTTTTCCTACCAGATTTAGTGAGGAGAGCAGGATAGACAATAGAGAAGCAGTTAGAGAAGATAGGCGAGATAGAGACCACCATGGAGTAGGAGGGAGTGGGGGGGGGAAGACAGACGATACGAGAGCACGCAAACAGGAAGTGAGAGGCAAGCCCAAGTTTACCACATTTCAGAAACAACAGTAAATGCGTATTAGGTACACAGTGGAGAGGCCACCTAAATTTGAGAATCCTGCGAGGGGAGAAAAACCCTAGTTTACCACATTTCAGAAACAACAGTAAATGCGTATTAGGTACACAGTGGAGAGGCCACCTAAATTTGAGAATCCTGCGAGGGGAGAAAAAACCCTAGTTTGATCAGGAAGAAGTCTACAGTATCAGCTATTGCCAGATGCATGGTGTGTGCCAATTAATCACTTCTTGCCAACAATGTGGGGTCAGAGTCTCATCATTCAGATTTGCATTGTGGCATACCAGACTGGCCAAAATGATGTCCATGCACAGTGACATGTCTGGCATCCACAGATTCTCACCTCAAGTGTTCTACTGTGATTTCCTTGAAACCCTCCAGAAGCCATGCCTCACCATGGGAGCATGTTAAGGAAAAGGAAACAGCCCAGGGAACGATGAAAGGGACAACTATGTGCAGATGTCCCTGTAAGACCAACACACCAGCAAAGGAAACGGCTGACCCTCCAGTCGCAAAGCCTGATTCAAGCAAGACACAAGATGAAACATGCCTACTCTCAAACCTTGAATCCCAGGGAGCTTCTACAGGTGAGGTAAGGGATGGATACCTCTGGTTTCAGGAGTGCATGGCATAATGAGCCAATACCCATGTCCTTGCAGAAATCTAACATGCACATTTTTCTTCCTTCACCACTTTGCTTCCCAACGCACATAAAAAGGTGGTTAGCAGCAAACCCTGAATTCAAAAAGCCTGAAATTTTGCGAAATCTGCCACTGCTGGCATCACAATCAGGGTGCAGAGAACTGAACATATACTGTATTATACCTCAAGGTACAAGTTTGTGCACACAGCATATGTACGTATTTAATGACCTCCACTTGCAAATCACTGTGGGTAAGAAAAGGCACTCACATATTGGTCTACTTCAAAGAACAGCAATTTGAAATGTGGATGGTTTGCAGGTGCGGTCACACGCTCAAGATTACACAGTGTAAAGTGCATTGGGTCAGAATGTAAGGAGCCAAGCTATGCTGGTTGTTAATTGCTACTGGATTCTCAAAGAATCCTTTGTTTTACGTTGAAACTATTGCCAATAAGGACGTTGGATTAACATAAATACCTCACATTAAATACATGCATTCCTTCATGCATCCTTAGCTAGGTCCACTTACAATATATTGGACTTATCCTGAAAACCTCACTGTTAAATGCATGTATTTGTTTATGCTTGTGTTGGCCATAACTGCTCACTGTTTTCAAGTGTGATGCAGTTATTTATTTGATTTTTTTTGTAGTACCTACAATATGTTTCTAGGCGCTCATATATTTATCAAGCAACTCATTTACTTTTGCATGCAGCAATCAGTACTCACCAATGCTAGGAAATGTATGCTATATTTTTGCTTCCAATATAGGAGACCTGTTTTGAAAATGTAGCTCCTAGAAGGTTTAACGACAGCTTCACAGTGCTACAAATCTTTGATCTATAACAACTGTCTTGAAGGTGGTGACATGAAAACAAGCCAAATTTAAGACAGCTTTTCATATCTCATGCAGCCTGTAGCCAGTGAAACAATGACAAATGTGGATGACAGCTCTTTTCATATCTCATGCAACCTGCAGCATTTGATAGCCACAGAATGGTCATCAAACATACAGCACCGTAAGCACAGCAAGCACTGTTTACTGTGGCAGTGTTCTTATCGGGGGCTGCCCTATCCTGGACTGCAAGCTACTATTGCCTGGATATCCTGGACTGCAAGCTCGTATTGCGGAGCCGTGCTGAACTCGAGGAGAGGACGTCTATTACAGCTACACCACTCTGTCTGACCCATAGAAACAAAAAAAGGGCAATTTGAGCGCAGGGAGTCCGCCCCCCTGGCGTGCTCGCTCTGCTAGGAGGAGCATAAAGACACAGGCACCAGCGCACCCACGCGCGCACCGTAAGCACAGCAAGCACTGTTTACTGTGGCAGTGTTCTTATCGGGGGCTGCCGTATCCTGGACTGCAAGCTCCTATTGCCTGGATGTCCTGGACTGCAAGCTCGTATTGCCGAGCCGTGCTGAACCCGAGGAGAGGACGTCTATTACAGCTACACCACTCTGCCTGGCCCATATAAGCAAAAAAAGGTGACTGTCGAGCACGTTGTGCAGTCTCTTGAGTTGTGCTCGTTGTGCAGTTTCTTGAGTTGTGCTCGTTGCGCACATTCTGTTGTGCCATCCCTATTGGATTAGCAGTTTTCTGATACACCTTTTCTTTAATTTGTTTAAGGGCAATTTGAGCGTGGGGACTCCGACCCCCTGGCGTGCTCGCTCTGCTAGGAGGAGCATAAAGACACAGGCACCAGCGCACCCGCTCGCGCACCGTAAGCACAGCAAGCACTGTTTACTGTTTACGGTGCGCGGCGCGGTGCGTGCCGCTGCCGGAAAGATACATCTGAGGTTACTAATTTTGTGGGAAATTTTGGATACCAGGCTACTCCGTTATTATTCATTGGCTTTAAACGTGCCGAATTAGGGATCCTGATCACGCTTTAACCATCAACGCTTATCCACTAGTGGGGTGGAGGAACGAGGTGTCCCGAAGCGGACGACAAGGGAAGTTGTTTGGCTGATCGGGTGGGTGACGGGTGCACGGCTCAGAGGAGCTGGGGCAACCTACAAGCCTGCGAGGTGGGTTGCATCAAGGAAGGAACTAATTTGAATTTTGATGTGTACTGGCAATCAAATCAGCAAAAAGGCCTTACTGATTAAGTGTTTTGCGTTGGTTCAGCACACATACGCATTGGATGCAATATTGTCTTTTCTTTTTTTCTTCCTCCCTTTCTTTTTCTTTCCATCGTATAAACTTAGGTGTGTAAAATTTTCAGATTGTGAGTCTTCGGACAAATCCGGGAGCAGTAATATTTCTAGCTATCCCTCCGTATTTGGTCAGAAATTAATGCCGGATCGGCATCCCACATTTGCATACGCCTGAGTTTGGGAGACGGCATACTTCAAATAAAGTTCCCCCGATTAGATATACAAAAACTGAATATATTCATATTTTGAATTTTTTACACTCACATCAATGTCTAGACGTAGAAATAGTAATGAGGCCCCTCTGGCCCCTCCACTAGGAGCTCTACTGTACAGGGAACTAGGCTATACGACGATATCCTATCAGCCCCACTAATATTCACTCCTGTAAAAAATACATTAAGAATGGCAATGAATATACCATTACCGATATCCCCTCCGGAGCCGAGCGATTCAATGCTATTGGACGCCGAAGCAATTATCCACTCGTCCATCTTGCGCACAAAAAGCCCTACACAGGCCCAAGAAGAGGTAACAACAGACCCCCCCCCATCAGAGGTAGAGATTAGGGAGGAGGTTGTGACAGTCCGGAATCCTCATTCCTAGATACCCCTCCGGATTTTTTCTCGGCTGATGCTGATCTGATCAATCTAACTCAGCACATACATGAATCTTCAAATCCTTTTAATGAACTACACCTAGGCCATACATCAGAGACGGGTGCGCTACTTCGGGACATACTCCAAGAATTAAAAGTTAATTCTACTGGATTTATGGAAATCCGTAAATTGACGGGAAGACAGATTTCTCAGACTACCAATCTTATTGAAGCATTAGAACTTCTTCCCACAAAAGTCATAACCAAATTGATGGCCACCGGTTTACTTCCTGGCAGGGTTGAGTCTTATAAATCTGCCTCAAAAAATGAACCCGCACCCCTAATGAACTCTGAAGCTCTGAAAGCTATTGATGTACCATTTAGACTTATGAATAAAAATCTAGCAGATAAAGAAGAGGGGACCGGGCAGAAAAATCAAGTCAACAAAAACAAAAATAAAAACTACCAGAACAACAAAAATTATAGGAAGAAGGGACATTCGTCCTTCTTCAATAAAAGAAGCAACATTGCTAAAAACTCTTGGAAAAATCTAGTAATAGAAGAACAGTCAGAGGTTGATGATCAAGATGCTGAAATAGTTGACATAGAGGAAATTCCTAACAAACAACAGGAGGGAGAGTACAAACATGCAACACATTTTTTGATTGATGAAATGTCACACAAGATTCAGACTCCCACATTAGACATGGGCCCTATGAAGATGGCGGTAGCCGAAAGAACCAAAACTAAGACTACAAAAGTATCAAAAGAGACCTATGAACTCTTCACAAAACCGAAAATACAAAAGCAAGACCATATACTACCTCCTTGAACCCGTTGGCAAATGAGTTTCAAAAAAGATAAACCCAGAGGTGGCTCAAATTCAAAATCCAAGTGATGCCACAACAAATGTCCCTTCCAATCAAGAAAACTGCGCAGAGGGTCTGCCAAAGCAGATTGACCTTATAAACAGCCCCTCCAGGATATCCTCCATGAGTGGAACGGAGGTTAGATCCTTAATTAATGCAGCTGTAGAAGCGGCATTGAAGGCGAGACATTCTAACGTGCCCCTGGTCATGAACTCCTCCCCCGAAGTGGCTAAGTCTCAGATAAGGGAGCCTCTAACCAATTCGGGTACACTGGCTTCGCACAGACAAATTATGAGCAAAGAAACTGGAGCAGTGAACCTAAATAAAGAGAAAGAGCCGGTGAGCCCTGGTGAGCTGAAGAAATCAATAACTAATCCCGCAAAAAAATCCTTCCTTGACCGAAATGGAGGTAAAATTGCTAATAAGTGCGGCTATTGAAGAAGTATTGAAGGTTAAAACCCTGCAGGAAACACATCCCCCTACATTAACCTTCGCTGGAATTGACAATACAGTACAAGCTAAAAACCAGCAAGAGATTAGGGAAAGATTCCCTGCCTCTAAAGCAGTGGATTCTACCCTACCCATTCCAATGGATTCACTTCCCACGCATACAGATCCTCCGCCCTCCATCCCAGCCAGGTCACCTAGAAGGCAAAGGGAGGCAACGGAAGGAAGGGTATCTAAACATTATATGGACACGGAACTGAAACATATACCTTGGAGAACTCCATGCTTCTTAGACTTTCCAAGTATACTAATTTTCCCTCTTTTTGACTGTGGCTTCCAGCCCTCTATGAATAGAAATAGAACTCTGCAGCTTCTCAATGACATTCCCAAATTAGCTAATCTGACCTCTGCTGACATTAAAAGGATGGATTTCATCCATCCTGATTGTTATGACCATGTAAGAATCATATTTTATTCGGAATTGGTCTATCATAACGTCATTTTAGAACTGGACGAATTCAACAAGAGGGGATTTGATATTCTAAATTTTGGAGAAGGAACATCGCAATATGAAACTCCTAAGTTCACCCAAGTATTAAGATCAGGAGGCATGGGTGAACAGGAGCAAAAAAAAAAAGAGTCAGAGATACTCCAGGAGCAGGACTCAAGCTGGAGATGGCTAGCCTCGAGCCTGAGAGACTCTATTGTCTGACTACAAAATCTAAAACAGTAGAATCAGATGTAAGTAACCATGTCTCAATCCTTTCTTGGAATTCAAGAGGGAATTCTCACTTGTCGTCCTGTGTGGAATTATGCAAACACTTGAGAACAAAAAACATTCTATTCATACAAGAAACTTGGATGACCTCTCCCGCCCAGATTGATGGCTTTGAATGTCACCATCTTCTAGCAACTCAAGGGAGATTAGGTCGCCCCAAGGGGGGACTACTATTGGCAATAAAGCTGGATTCAGGTATTAGTATGGCTGAAACTTTCACAATCCTTCCTGTGGGTTTGGGTGTGATCCTAAAGCTCGAAAATGTTAACCATTTACTAATTTGGAATATATATTGGTCACCTGGAATAAATCTGTATGATACAACCTCCAAAATGGAAGAAATAATGGAGAAATTTCTCTGTATCTATCCGGGCCTTCAAATTATAATTATGGGGGACTTGAACACTAATCTACTAATGGAGACACATGAAGTAGCAGCCACTACGAATATAGCACTTCTGAACCTAGTGCGGGAACAAGGGGAAACATCCAATCCTCATCTGAAAAATTCTACAAACAAAAGAGGTGACCGTTTAGGTTGGTCAACATTATTTAAAACTTGGGGCCTGAAATCTGTACATGTAATCTTGAACTCGGATGTCCCGTACTCAACGTGGACATCAGGAGTCAAGTCATCACCAATAGATTACATATATGTTTCCACTGATATTTTTAACCTGATTACAAGTTTTAGAGTAACTCCTTCTCTCAAAAGCGACCACAAGATGTTTGAATTGAACCTCTGCATCTTAACAAGAAATCCTAAACCCCTAAAGAGGCTCCAGGATTTAACCATAAATGATGGGAATAACAGGATTTGTTGGCCTCCTGGCAATGTTCGGAAATGTAACAACTTATTTTGTAAAGATCACACAGATTCCACTTATGAGGGAAAAAAAGTTAGGTTTACACATGCCCATTTTTGTCCATATATAAAAACGCTTATTGAAAGATCCACAAAAAAAACGAGAAACCATTTAACTAAACATCATCTGCACAAATATGACTCTACAGTTTATGTGGCAAAAATTCTGTTGCGCAGAACTTTAAGACAAGCACATCTGTTAAACATAAGTGACGATCTTAAAAGAAGGGGGATTAAAGGTATTAAACAAGTATATAAGAATTGGACCAAATACCACAAACACAAGTTACTTCAAGATGATAACGAGGACATGTTGTCTGCTTTGAAAAATAATTCCACCAGACATTTTTGGCAACTTATAAACAAATCCTCTAAACCTGTCAGAACCTACAACCTTAATCCCATTAACGAGCTAACATGGAAAAACCATTACGAGACCTATATGGAAAGTCACAGGACCCAGGTTTTTCAATATACAACCCTAGGGCTATCCAATGGCCGGGTAATTTCTCGATTTGCATGATTAGAGAGAGGATAATAAGATCCAGCTCATCTCGAGCTGCGGGTCCTAATGGGCTAACAAATATCCTATTTAAGGGGAACCCAGACATTTGGTCAAAATCTCTCTTCCTCCTTTTCGAAGACATTAGCCGTACTAGATGTATTCCATCACCATGGAATATGAGTTACATAATTCCTGTCTATAAAAAAGGAGATGGATCTTTGCCAGCCAATTACCGGCCTATAGCCCTCCTCAATTCAGACTCAAAAATGTATGCAATTCTTCTTTTACAAAGAATAGAAGCTTGGCTACAGCAGAAAGGATATATTCACCCGCTCAATTTGGTTTTAGAAAGGGAATCGGAACACTGGCGGGGGACTGATCATCTCATTACTGCAAGAATTGGGATGGCAAAAAGGGGCAAGCCCGGTATACTTGGCAAGTATGGATCTATCTCTCACGTTTGACATGGTCAGTCGAACGATATTATGGAAGAAGTTGTCACAGTTACAGTTACCCCGCGAGCTATTAGCCATCTTGATTCACCTTCATGAAGGTTCAACAATACAGATCAGGTTAAACAACGAAGGCCATCTTTCAACACCGATTAAGACCTATAATGGCCTCCGTCAAGGGTTCATTTTTGCCCTGACCCTATACAACCTATATACTTCCGATATAGGTCAGGCGCTGTGTCCTGCAGCCTTTATACAACCAATGTTGGAAGGTAAGAAAATGTGCTGGTGCTCGAATGCGGACGACTTCCTGCTATTCGACAAGTCCCCGATAGGACTACAGCATTTACTAACAGCATTTGGAAAATATATGAAAGCCAATGCTTTGGTAGTGAATCCATTAAAATCGCTAAGTTTGTGCCTAACAGGGAAAAGTAGGCCACTCTTGAAAAACTGGAGCATGGGAGTGCATAAGGTACCCATCAGAAGTTCAATGATTTATTTGGGCTTTTTTGTGAATGCAAAGAGAAATAATTCATCTATTCTTACGCACTTCTTAACCAAGGTCAAAGTATGTGCCACACAATTACGGGTTGTGGACCTAAAATTTGGGAGTTTTTCGTATAATCCATGTCTGAGATTTAACAAGCTCAAGGCAACCCCTAAGATTCTATATGGCAGTGAAATACCATTTATAATGGGCAGACTTGATATAACCAGACTTGAGGCGACTATTTTAAGGAAAATAATGGTCTGCCTGCCTAAATGTGTCCCTATATCTGCAATCCGGTATGAACTTGGACTACAGTCTTTTAAGAGCATAGTGCAATGGAAATGTCTATCGCTGTTCCGTAACTTCCTAAAACAATCTCAAAATAATCTGTACTATGATCTGTCGGACAAGTTGAAACAAGGGTGCCCTAAATCTGTCTGTCTGACCAAGTTAATTAATCTGTCGTTAACTTTATTAAGCAGTGTTGGTGCCCAAATATCAATGTTAATAATGAATCCAATAAAAGTGAAACTACTCCTGCAAAATGCAGATTGGGCAGCAACCATTAATAAACTATATTCATATAGATTGTATGCACATATGATATCCTATTATAAATATCTGGGAAATATGGAACCTTATTTGTACATCTTTCCTAATAAAGGATATCGAAATATCTACATGAGATTTAGATTTAACGTATTACTTACTGGGGAAATAATTTCAGCAAGAGCTTAAGCGGCAGATTCATTGATTTGGTGCAGGTACTGCAATGCTCAAGAGGTAATTGAAACACTAAGACATCTGTTATTGGAATGTGCCATTTTGCTAGCAAAGAGACTACTTTATTTTTCAAACTTTGTTTCAGACGTAACAAACGTGGATACAAATCAAGTGTGGAAACATATGTTATTCGATAAGAAAGTTTCGTTGCAGTTAGCAATTGTAAGATTTCTTAAACAAGAGTGTGGTTTGACATAAGTTACTTTTTACTGAGAGATGTCACAACTCATGATGATAAACGCAAATTTCTTTTTAAGGAAATTTTACAGTAATGTAATTGACTCGTAACTGAATTGTATTCCTTTCGGAATTGGAAATAAGTATGTAATTTACTTTAGAGAATTCACACCTATTGTTTTTAGTTTCTTTTAATTGTTTTATTCATTTTTAAACTGTGTTTTGTAAAGGTTTTGTTTAAAACCATATACAAATAAAGAAAAAAAAAACATACAGCACACGTTTTCACAGAAGGCTAGTTGCTGGATGAATATTTCCTGGCCTCACCAAGGTCCAGGAAGTGGTTCTTTCCTGTTATGGCAGATGAGCAATCCACAAACAGTAGATAGCTGCCTTTTTTAACTGCACAACAGTAGGTTTGAGTGTTGACTTCACACATTAAGTGTTATATCAGATGGAGAGTCAAGAACAGGAAATTGGTAGACACAAACAGAAGCATTGTGCATGTCCGCAAAGTTAAAGAAGTAACAAGTGAGAGAAATGTCTCTTCACAACAGATATCCAAGGGTCATAGAGTACAGTGGAGACATTCACTGAATGGTACAAAGCTCTGAATGAGAGGTGCGAACACCCACCTAATGGAGTTGTACATAGGAGACCTACCTCAGTGACCACAGTGACACGCTCAGCTCTAGGCTTTACTCTTGCATATAGTGGATATGATGCACGCACACGGGCAGAGAAACCATTTTCTTTCATACATATAAAGCCCAAGCAAAATGGGAAGGAACAGCAGCAGACTTGCCAGGGCATTGAGGCCTGCAGGGCTGGGGAGGAGACCTGAGCAGAGCAGCAGCAGGACAGAGACAGATGTGCCCAGCTAAACAGAAGTTGTCAATCCCAGAAGGAGCTGTTTCATTTGAAGCGCAATCTGCTCTAAACGTGAGTGAAGGGTGGGGGCTTGCTGAGTGCATTTAGACTGATGGCTTGCAGTATAGTGTAGCATAGCTTTATGAGGCATAAAGGTTTCACATGTTGTTAAACTAAAACCACCACTGGTTCTATTATTTATCTATTCAAACATGCTCTTTGCCCACGTGGCAATCTTGTTCATAGGTGTAAAGTTATGGGTATGCAGTTTTTATATCGAATATTTTATGAAGAATGATTATATATCGAATATTTTATAAGTAAAAATGTTATGAAGAATGCTCTTAGGGGTGGGTTAAATGGTTACATCTTGTAGGGAAAGGGTTGGAGTGAATTTTTAGGGATGGGTAATGGGGGATTAAGGGGGTCCCCCCAAAAAAGAAAGGGTTTTGTTCCTAACATGTTTCATTAGGAAAGTTCTGATATATAATCATTCTTCATAAAATATTTCAATATAAAGACATGTAACCAACGTTATGCCATGTTATATCTGCTTTTGCTTCAGCTTGTTTAATGAAAATAAGAGCCCTTAGAAGATAGGGGGTCATATTAAATACATTAATATGATAACTCCTGTGTCAAGTGTAACTTTACAATTCCTGCCTGTATATGTTTAATCATGTTGGTAAGCACACAAACCTAGGCAGGCCTGGCTTTTAGCGCTGAGAGACAGCCTAGGGTGAATGTCCACTTCAAATGACTGTTGATCACAGGTCTATTTTCACAGACTCAAACGAGGTAGGGATAAGAGGCTTATGGTCACACCTAATTCATAGACAATCAAGTCAGGACCCCAGGAAGAACCGACCATGCATCCCAGGAACAGGTAAGGTAACGGAAGAGGCGCAAAGGCCAGTAGGGGCTGGAAGGTACAGGAGTCAAAAACCCTGTAAAGATATATTGAGCAGTACTATCCCAGACGTGTCAGTACTTGGCAAGCGAGGCAGTCACAGGAACATAAACAGAAGGGGAGAGAAACAAGAGTTGAGGACCCAAACCAATGAGTCATCTCCCTTGTGCCAGTACTTGGCTGGGAAGTGAGCCAAGTAGGTCAAATCAAAGAAGGAGAGAAACCTGGGTCTGGGAGCCAAACCAAGAGAGTGATACAAGCCATCATCATTGTCACAGTACTTGGCAGGAAAGTGAATGAAGTGGGACCAACCAAAGAAGAAGAGAAGCCAGGGTCATGGACCGTCCTAACACTCAGAGCTAGGTGTTGTAGGTGTGAAACATTGTGAAGAGAAGATGAGCAAAAGGGAGTCATTCCCCCTGGTTGTAAAATACTGTTTTATGAGTACCAGGAGAACAGAGTCATTCTCCAGGTAATTAATGACCGGAGCAAAGGTCCAACAAGCCTGGGGAAGGGAATCATTGGCCAAGCCTGCTTGAGACTAAATGCCAGGAGAAGGGAGGTATTCTTCTGGCCCAGGAAGTAAATAATGTTTGGAACTTTGTGACCTGATGAAGGGAGTCTTTCCCCCAGGCTATTTGAGACTGAACGCCAGAAGAAGGGAGGCATTATCCTTGCCCAGGAAGTAAATATTGTTTGGAACTTTGTGACCTGGGTAATAGAGCCATTCCACCAAGCTATTTTAGACTGAATGCCAAGAGAAGGCAGGCAATCTCCTTGCCTATGAAGTAAACATTGTTTGGAACTTTGTCACCCGGTAAAGCAAGTCAGTCCCACAGGCTATCTGAGACTGGACGCCAGGAGAATGGAGGCATACTCCTGACACACCAAGAAGGCATTCCCCTGGGAATAGAACAGTACTGCTTTATTCTTTAGTTTTAATTTAATTTATTATTAAAGTGTTATAGCTTAACATAAGCTTTTCACATGACATAAAAATTACATTTTACAGAATTATACAGTAAAAAAGAAAGCAAATTTATAATAATATCATAAAGAAAATTAAAAAGAGAAAAAAGGAAGAGAGAAAAGAAAAGAAGAAAGATTTGATAATAGCATCATAATTTAGAAGTAAGAGATGTACGTGTCTAAAAGAATATATAATTAAGACCTTACAACCAACAGTTAATAATTATTATCTCTTTTACCTTTTCGAAGACGAATAGGTTATAAGGCAAAAACTAGTGTTAATTAGAGAAACTTATTAGTTCCTGACTATAATACTAGCAAGATTAGCATCCATAGGCTGGAAGTTGACTATATACTTATGTCTAATAGTTTCTCTACATTCATCCATACATTGTACATTGCAATGTAGAGTTTCATTCCCTTTGCATTAATGGCTCTTTGCCAGAAATCATTGCTACTAACATGGTCCAACCTATGGACAAAGTCTATATAGAATTTTGTGTAGACTTTTATCATAGCCGAACATCTGGTAAGGACATGTTTGCCCGTTTCAGATTCTGTTCTGTCCTTACACAATCTGCAGCAGCGTTCGGGTACGGTGAGATTATTCTTAATCCCACTTATAGCCAGTACTGGTAGCTGATCAATCCTTAGCAGGAGAATTAATCGTCTCAGGGGAGGTGAAGGACACACGTTCAAATATGGTGATGGTTTCTTAAAAGTGTAGTTCATGAATTGCACAATTTATAGCGCTTTAGTTCTTCCAAATGTGCAAAATTGTTCATCCAATCATGTAGTTCAGATTTCTTAGCTAGCACTCTAAGCAGAGAAGTTGATACCACTTGTTGTTTTTGGGTTCAGCCAATCATTTCTAGATAGTTGTTCATTTTCTTTTTCATAAGTGGATATGAGGAGGCTTTATTGATTTCGCAGTGAATTGCCGATAACAAGGGATTGTCTGTGTAAGGTGTTGCTTTTAGATACAGTTTAGCTCTTTTTCTGAGTACCAGGCACTTCCAAGAGATAAGGCCCAGTTCTAGTCTAAGGATAGACATTGGAATACAGCCCGGAAGACCGAGAATTTTTTTTCCAATATTTTCCTTCGAGGATCTGGAGCCAATCTAGGTCCATCAATTGCAGTGCCTCAAGGCCATAAGTTATCATTGGTGTTAGGACCTGGAGGTAGAGTTGGCGTGCTGCCCAGATAGTATATCCACAGTAAGATGTGACTTGGGCCGCTCTCGTAATTCTGGCTTGTTTACACATAGTGTATTGCCCCTTAGGCTCAACCTCAACACCCAAGTATCGGTAATATGGGGTATAGTGAATTACAGTCCCATGAATGTTTAAGCTCACTCGTGATGTCTTCTTGGAGCTGAACATTACCATCTGGGTTTTGTTCAGATTGATTGCCAGCCCATTAGTTTGAGTATAGGACCATAATGCCTCTGCTCTTCTTCGAATGCCACTGATAGTATGGTCCATGATGACTAAATCATCAGGCATATGCTAGGACCAGACAGTGGGCAGTTCCAATCTTGGGGGGGGCAGTTGTTTTCCAGTGCTAGTACTTTGGGTATGTCATAGACAAACAGATTGTACAGTATTGGTGCCGTAACACATCCTTATTTTACACCACGATTTTGTTTGATCTTGTTGGTCATGTTCCCTTTAGAGTCTAACTTAAGGGAGACTGTGGTGTTATGATGTAATAACTTGAGATAGTGTAGTATTCCTTTGGGGCATCCCAAGTTCTCGAGTTTGGCCCACAGTAACTCCCTGGGGACTAGATCGAAAGCGGCCTTGAAGTCAATGAACAGTGCATATAGGGGCGGGTTACCTGGTGTTCTGGCCTTATTGCGAAGGATATCCATTGCTACCAGGTTGTGTGTTGTAGAGTATCCGCTCCTAAAACCGCATTGAAAATGGTCAAGGATCTTTTCTCTATCTGCCCATGTTTGCAGCTCCAGTAGTAAGTATGCTGCAAATAACTTGCCCGTACAGTCCAGCATAGAGAGTAGGCGATAATTGCCAGGGTCCAAGCGGTCTCCCCTCTTATAGATTGGAATCAAGGTTGCTGTCTGCCAGGAATCCGGAATTTGCCCCTCCTTCAGGATCTTTTCAAAAAGTATCTCAAGTACCTCTGCCCAGTAATCCGGATTACTCTTTAGTATAGCATTTGCTAGCCCATTAGGTCCAGGAGCTCTTGATGATTTGAGCTTTTTTATCCTAGTTATCAATGATTCAGCTGACACTTTAAAAGGGGCCGTAGGTCGATCCAAGATGTTCCTCTCCTGTGGCTTTTCCTGAGCCATGTCATTATGAGTTTTCAAAAATTCCTCCCATTGGCTTGTACCAATTGGGTTAATTAAGGCGATATTGGTATCTCCCCGGGCCATGCTCAGCAATCCCCATATCGATTGAGAATTCCCGGTACAGAGTGTTTGGACTGTTGTTTGCCATTTAAGCAATTTTGTTGTGTAGCGTTTCTGCCTGAGCCATATTCTGTAGGAATTTTTCAACTTTTTACTTAGCTTCAAATAGTTGTTCCATGTAATGGATACTTTACGTAGCTTTCTCAAGTCCGCTCTTAGGGTTCATTTAGCATCTCTGATTTCAATATCGAATGCATTAGTATACTTGACTTCAGGGGCCAGCATATTTGTTTTAACAGTTGCATAGCAGTGGGAGAATGATGTAATCCATTCTTCTATCTCATTGCTGGTCATAGCTAAGAGCTCTGTACGACCCATGTTAGGCTTGTTGATAGTATATTCTGCAGCTCGTTTGATGTTATTATCGGACCACCGAATCTTAGTGCATGATTCGTCTTCAACTCTCCGATGGATCTATGCAGTACGTGCTGTACAATGTAGTTGAATGAGACTGTAAGTGTAGCGTGGCCACTCCAATCATTATCGTTGATCTTCATGTCTGTGACCCAAGTGGCCATAGAGGGGCTTACGTAAATATAATCCAATGTACTGCTGGATTTAATGTTTCCCCGTGTTGGTTTTCCCGGGTAGTCACTGGTAGTTCTGCCATTTAAAATTTCAAAATTCCATGACTTGAAGAAGTTGAGCCATAGCAATCCCTAAGTATTTGCGCTTGCATGTCTCAGCTTGCCTATGTTCTTCAGCAAGGGATTATTACTTGTGCTCATATCTCCGGGTAAGTGGCAATTAAAGTCACCAGCAAAAATTACCAAATTTTTCTTTGCATCTATCATCCAGTTGATCAACAGATCATGGCAGGCTTCCTGGATGTAATCTCTCTGAGAAGATTCAGGTGGATTATATATATTAACCAGCAATATTTGCTCCACTTTGTCTTTACCAGGAAAATCCAGTTCTACTGCTAACACGAATTCATCCATGTTCGTGTGGAAGTGGGTGGATCTTAGTGGATGTGAGATGCCGATAAGTAGGCCTCCATAAGGTCTTCCCCTTTGCCTCTTTTTTGCCAGTTCCTGATGTATAGTGTAACCATTAAGCAGGGATCGGGAGGTAAGCCACGTCTCCTGAAGGCATATGCAGGTATGACCTGTTAATAGGGGGATAGAGCCATCCGGTGATAGTAAATGGCTAAATCCCTGACAATTCCAAGATATTACGGTTTGATCTCATTGACTTAATGTTAATCCCGGTAGGGAATCTGCAAGCCATTTGAGAACCTTCTGTATGTCTGCCATCTGTATAGACTCGCCATTTGGTAACTGTGGTGTACTACTTTCTTCCGTTTTTGGACTTGACATCTGGGTTGGCCATTGCGGGTCTATCATATTGGGGTCGGCATCTATTTCCATGTCAACTTCCCTCAAGTTCGTTTTTGAAGTTACAAAGCAACTCAGCTGTAGCTAAAAATTTGCAGTGTAGGGCCGATGTGCTTGAATTTCTGACTTTCAGTGGTTCGACAAATTCAAAGTCCTCAGATCTTAGTACTCTGAGCTGCGGAATGGAATGCAATCTAGTCATCAATACTGATCTGGTACTCCAGTCATGATCACTGGATTGATAAAGATTTTTAAACAGGCAAGTTCTTCCGCCTTTAGGCACTGTGATGTTGCCATTGTCCTCCGCTGGTTCTGATGTTAATAATTGAGATTCGTTGGTCAGCAGCATTGTGATGTCTGATATATTGTTTGTGTTGTTCTGAGATAAATTCATATCCTGCTCATTTACACATAGAGATGGCTCTGGGTCTTCTGCCACTACTGGTTGAGAGGTATCGCTCTTGTCAGTAATAAGCCAGCTGGTCAGCTTCCCCTCTTTTCCTGCAATACGTTTACGGGCAGGCGCCGCTCTCCGTTTAGCTTTCCTCTGCCCCTTTTCGGGCGTGCTGCCTTCTGTCGGTCTTGAAATTTCCTCCACCGACTCTGCTGTATCGGGTAATGTGATTGTTACCATTTGACGCTTTCTTCTTCCAATCGCTTTTTTAGTCAATCGTCTTTTTAATCCTGGACCCCAAGGTCAGAGCCATCTGGGATAATAGCATTGATAGCTTCCGGTTCAGACTCCTGGTTTTTTTTTTTCTGTGTCTCTTGTCGCCATTGAAAGGGTGACATCAAGTATCTTCCCACACATCTTCAGCAGAATATTTAATGCGAATTGTAAAGACGCAACAGATGCTTGCAAATCACCCAGGCTTGTGCAGGCTTCTCCTTGGTCACTGTTGTTTTCTGTTTCCAATGAATCTAATTGAACATCCAGGTTAGGGGAAGCAGATAGCCTGTCGAATGCTTCGCGCTGTGTGTCTGTAATCTGGTGTTGATAGCTATTAATCCAGTTACTCACATTACTTCCTGGCAGCGGAGTCATGGCTCTCTGCATGGATAGGCAGAGGTCTAGCAATTAATTATTATCAATTGCACTATCCCCTAGACCCACTGAATTGTTAGTCATACTGTGACTGCCAGGCTCCTTCTCCACATTTGGTGGTGGACTTGTTGGGTTAGGGGTGCCCGGAGGTGGAAAGAAGTCAGTGATGGCACCTTTTTCCATTGGTGCAGGTTTAGTGCCCTTGCCCTTGTTCAACCCTGTTGTAGTAGTCCTGCCCTTCTGATTACGGAGGTTGTACCTCGTGGCAGAACACTTCTTGACAGTTAACATAGTAAGTCTTTTCCTTCCCTTCTGTGACAGATATAGGCAAATAGGGGATATACCATTGGCGAAGAAGTCAGGGAATCGATTAGTTAATTAAACAGTTAGAAAATAGAGTTGCTGAGGCTATTCTTTGCCAGTAGTATTGGTAGATGTTAGATCACCTCCGCCTTTGTGGGCAGCCGGCCCAGCTGAGTTGCCTGTTGCTGATACTCTAAAGCAATCACTCCAGAGCTGCCAGGCGTTGGAGAACGCAGGCAGGTTTTCTTGGTGATGACTTCTGTGTGAATCCACTTGTAGTTGGAACAGTTGGTTCAGGGACTCAGATGGCGCTTACAGTCAGTAGGCTACACGTGTCATTTGATAATTATTTAACACAGTAGATTTGAAATGTGTGCAAGGCTCAATGGCATAGCCTACAGTCTCCTTGACACAGCAAAAGGAGGGAGTGACTGAGGCCAATGCTTATGGATCACTCCCTCTCTTACCTCAATTGGCAGACTATTAGCCGTTACTACAGGGAGTGAGAGAGGAAGTGCTGGGAGCAAGAAGGGGCTCCGGGCAGCTCTGGAAAGTACAGTGCCACGCCGCAGGGGCTAGTGGGGGATGAGGGGGGAACCGGCACTCCACCTCCCAAGGTACCCGCGCCTCAAGGAGTTAAATGTCGGCACTGGCGGCACCTCAGCCCAGACAGAGAGGGCGTGGGGAGGTTTAGCAGAGTCCCCCAAATCGCCGCTCTCTAAGCCTCACCTCTCCTCTCCTATATGCAAGCTCGCCCCAGTCACGCAAGTCCTGCGCTCCTGGACCGCTCCTGGACCGCTGCAGAAGAACCGCAGCTCCACACCACTCCGGAACACTGCTCTCAAGGCCCCAGAGCGAACACTCGCCAGCCTCAACTACCGGCTTCTGGCTTCCAGCTTACGTCCACTAGAGAAAAGCACCCTGTGGTCCAGCACGTCAAGCCACATCAACGATTACCGATTTATTCTTTAGTGTTTAGTGCAAGGGACAGAAGTAAGGTTTTCTTGGCACAGGACAGTGAACATTTTTACTTTAAGAGACATCCTAACAGACACACTAGATCTTTAATTGAGGCAAGGAAACCCCTCTTAGGAAAAGGGAAAGAAAGGATTTTTCTTGCTTTATTGTTTAATAAATGTATTAAGCCCCAAACATGCCACCTTCGTGTCAGAGTCCTTCTTCTGCACCCTTAAAATGGATAAGTATATATCTAAGGTGTATGATGAGGAAAAGAATAGCTGTGAGGTGGTAAGGAATGACCCCACGGAGGCCATTTAAGATGATCTTTAATCAAGAAGTTATTGCTTTATTAATAAGGAGGACGAATGTGGTGTAGACTTATAACCCAGAGTTATGGAGTATGATCGTAATGGCAATTTCTTTTTAAGTCGGTGAAGAAGGGCTAATTCCAGAGTCATGGTGGCGTGCTATTATAGTCACTATACACAAAAAAAGCTTGCGCACCGTGCCCGCCAATTACATTTTATTATCTCTGATGGATGTTCCAGGCAAGATTGTTGCTACATTAGTCTTGAAGGAACTTAATAGCTGAATTGAAGAATGCTAAATACTAGGACCATTTCAAATGGGAATTAGGGCAGGCTCATCCACAGTGCACAATATTCTACTGCTGAACACTCTGGTTTATTCTGCCCAAACATCACATACCTCCCCTTCATTTGTTATGTATTGATCTCAAGGCCATGTTTGATACAGTGGACAGATCTCAACTGTGTGCTAAACTAGAGAGGAGGGGGATCCGAAACAACATTCTTAGTATAATGAGACAGCCAGACGAGAACACTAGAGTACAGGTCAAGTTGGACAGTATGGGGGCCTGCATCAGTGAGATACCAACCAGAAAAGGTCTGAAACAGGGATGTGTGTTGGCCCCCACTCTGTTCAACTTGTACATGGCAGATCTCCTGGGATGGTTGGCTGGAACTAGAAGTTTCCCTCCGAAGATTGGTGGCAGTCACGTCCAATGGCTGACATATACCAATACGTGGTCCTACTAGACCACACAATTGTGGGGCTGATGAGGACAGCAAACTCTATCATTGAGTACACCAAAGAAAATGGTATAATAATACATTTAGATAAGTCCAAGTATATGAATATAGGGAAATCTCAGCAGGTGGTCAAAAAACAATATACTAATGGGGGATGTGTTGAGCTTGTACCAATTTATAAGAAGCTGGGCTTGATCATAAGTAAGGATAGATCATGTATTGATCTGATAGGATACAAATGGAACAGGTCATTAACTGCCATGGTCAGTACATTTGCAGAGAGAATGGGAGATTATAGCCTAAAATGGGTTATATTGCAATATACACAAAGCATAGTCCCTGCTAGAATGTATGGTCTGGATGCCACATAGATGAGTAATCTGACATGGTTGAAGATTATATAAGGGGGGGATCTGGCGGAGAATCTTGAGGCTTCCACAATATGTGCCATTGGAGGCATTACGTTTAGAATTACGACTTATCTCTTTAATAGGCCATTTCCTTATGTGGCGTGGTATATTATATATAAAATAACAAAAAGACCTAAGATGTACCCTTTTGGCATTGCTTTGTATGAAGGATAGGGGGCCCCTTAAAGAATATGAAAAGTTAAACAAATAACTGTTTGCTAATATTGGTTTGCACCCAAAGTGGGATTTGGATCATCATCAGTTGATAAAAGAATTCACTAAGAACATTAAGGAATGGGCCTGCAATTGCAACTATTCACATTTAGGAACATTACAAACTAAGATGGATTATGTGGGGTGTAAACAACATATTTATGCCCTCATAAACTGCCATGAGAAGGTTTATCCTGTTATTACACTTATATCTGTTACCCATATTAAGGTTTAGTGGCCTTCGTTTAGCAGTCCCTGCAGAAGAAAGGTATTGTAGGTTATGCAACTTTACACATATAGTAGAATCAAATAGGCCCATGCTGACAAGATGCAGGAGGTTAGGGTCTCTCTATATGGTATACCCAGGAAACTGTGTACATGACCCTAATGTGATAAAGTTTGCTGAATCAAGCTAGCTGGGGAACTGCATGTCTGTATGTGCGAGGGGGAGCTCCTTTACCTCCTCAAACATACAGACAGAACAGGCTGGAGCAGGGCATTTAAGCACCCACACTCAGGTCCCAGGAAGCAGGAGCGAGAACGCTGGCGAGGAAACTTCAGGACTGGAGCAGAAGGTACGTTTATGTAAAAAGAAATGTTTTTCATTTATATGTATGGATGCGTGTATGCTTGTGTTATGAGTGAGTGTATGATGATGGGTGTGAATGATAGAGAGAATGATGTGTGAACGTGTGTTTTTGTTTGTGTTGGTCCGTGGAGCTGATTTTGGCGAGTGGATGGGGGAGGGTTGTACAATAAAGGCATTTTAACAATGCCTTTGTTGCACACTCCCCCTACCCGCATGCCAAAATCAGCTCTCCTTCTGAGGTGCTGTGGAGCCCAGAAGACAGGGATGGTATTTCTTTACTGCCCATCTATCATAGATGTCCAGTTAAATATACTGTGATTCCCCCCTGGGCCCTCCAGCGCCTTGCATACACATATAATCACTTTGATTGTGTGTGTGTTAGGCACTTTGAGGAATAGGGATTGCATTGTTTTTACTGGACATCTATCATAGATGTCCAGTAAAAAATACTATGCCTTCCCAATAGCACCAATTGCAAACCGTTTCGTTTTTTATCCAATGTTTTTTAAAAGTATGCTCTAATATGCAGCATTGTAACCCATTATTTTAAGAAATGTCCCCAGGGGAACCCCAGGCATTATATTGGGAGTAGGGTGTGGTGACGGCACATGCTAGTTCATAGCCTTTTGGACTTACTGTACATTTAGAATTTTTGGGGGGGCCCAGTCTGTCAACATTTTGCTCAGGGAGGGCCAAGTCCAAAAAAGTTTGAAGACCACTGCTTTAGAGGATCAGGACAGTCAATCCCTTCAAAGTTGGTTAAGATGCGATCACGTCATGCTGCGGCAAATTAAGGGAAATTAACTAGCTGGCTATTTAAAGACACAATGTGCCTCATTACAAGTATGGCGGTAAGGCAACAACGGTGCTGGTATCGCTACCGGCACTGTTGCTACCGTACCGCCATACTAGGAGTTCTGCTCGCGGCTGCCCTATCAGCCACCAGGTCTGACCTGGCCGTACCGGCACCCACGAGCAGAACATGATGGTAGCACCGTTATTAACGGTACCAGTGCTACCACCCTCCCCATTCCCATTGAGACTTATCGGGCTCAAATGGGAATGGGGATGTACCAGGCCCGGCACCCGCAAAAGGGCAATTACCGGGTCCGGCTGGGCCGGAATAGCACAGAAATTGCCCAGTGGCGGGTGCCGGACCCGAATGCGAGTTTGGAGGTAGGCTTGCCGGTAAAACCGGCAAGGCTACCTCCAACCTCGTAATGAGGCCCACTGACACCAATACTAGAGGTGCATTTAGCAGACAACAATGAACAAAAAAACGTTAAGGATTGTACCACACAATATACTAAGGAGCACTGTGTGGGAGTGCTAGAATTGGGGCCAGTGGGCGTACAACAAGAAGGGCCAATTAACACACAAGCGAACAATGACTATCTGATGACCTCTCGTCCATACACCACTCAGTCCTTGGTTGGTATTTTTGTCATTTGTCATCACAAACCTGTTCCCTAAGAAAGAGGATAATTGGTTAAACAGGTGGCATGCTTTATCCATATTTAGTTATATTCCTTCCTTACATGTGTTGCGATCATCCGACATTGACTATGTGGACATACTGGAACTTGAAGGGTCGCCTATAACTATGGTACATTGTTACTCTAGAGAAATGGCCAAGCTAGTTATGACTCATTTATCCAGTCTACTATGAATGGACTACGACCTGCAAGTGGAAAATAAACTTGAGAGTCGTATTACCCATGTTTCAGAACCTAAACACATACTGATGGTAACTATGACGAACACTGGCAGAGTTGTGACAGCAGGTAACGATAACGATGATGCCTGTTTAAAATGTTTTACTGGCTGTCATCATTTCTGCCAATGAAATCTGTTAATCGACCACGAACGTGCAGGGTATTATATTGGAATATGCGAGGTCACGAACACTTTCCTAGTATAAAGGGTTGTCACACTTGGCTAGATAAATGTGACTTGTTTATGCTGCAAGAATGTTGGCTATCCCATCACTATTACATGGATGGCTTCATTGTATTTCAGAAGTTGGCTCAGCAAGGGCCCTTGGGCAGAGCCGTGAGAGGGGTACAGAATCACATAAAGCTGAAAGAGGTGAATATACATGGTGGGATGTCTTATATTTTGGCAGTTGAGATTGGCTGTGGTGAAATCTATCAGAGTGCCTTGCTCGCCATTTGTATATATGACCCCCAGGGCTGGAACACACAGAAAATATACTAGAGAAGCCATATACTCCTATGCTGACATGGAGTTCGGCACACCCAAAAGGAGTTTTTATGGTGGGTGGTTTGATGATTACGATTTACGAATGCTAAACAGCCATGTTTAGGTGGAAACTGCTGGGAATTGCACCTGGTTCTATAGAAACAAGAGCACCACTCTTGATTATCTATTTGCCTGTGAAAGAATATTGAGGTTAGTTAGGGCAATTAATATTGTTAACACTACATACAGTTATCATGCCCTGATACAACAAGAATTAGACATAGATACCAGACCTCTGCACGAAGATAGGATTGGTAATGTGGCCCTAAAGTTTAGTTGATGTTTAGTCAGAGCCCTGCCAGAAATGCTCTCTCGAGTGGATTACATGAATTTGGGGGACATTGTGCATGTATTTCAGCAGTAGTACATTCTATACCAGTCTCTGGAAACGCTCTAGGATACTAGTAAATAGACAGATGGAACATTTTGTCTGGGAAATTAAATGGGATTAGAGGCATGCAAAATAACCCTACCAAATGGCAAGAACAGGTATTATAATTGAGTTAAGTGAAGGAGATGGACTATATGTAATGCCAAATGGCAGGGGGGTTTTCAGACAGTGTGCAAGGGTGATACAAAGAGGATTTGGGGACCCCTGCAACAGTTGAGAAAAAGTAAAGATCGGTGTCTCACCAACCCTATAGGTAGAGATACGTGGGAGGAGTTCTTAGGACATAACTACTGCAGTAAAGCAGGGGTAGAACATATCTCGGAGAACAAAAACAACTGGCAAATATACCCAGCAGCTTAATTTTGATTATGGCACAGTACTCTTGTAGATAATTCAACAGAGTGCCTGGTGACCCAGAAACCCAAGCATTTATTTTAACAGCAATGTATAATAGGGTCATTATGGAAGATCCAATACCAGATACTTGGCCTAAGGCCACCATAATACCTGTCCATAAAAAGAAATTTAGAGAAGACTCAAAGAACTACAGATTCCTATCTATGTTAGACGTTACAAGTACAATATTTGCTAGTGTTCTCTTGAGTAAAACGCAGAGATGGCCAGATGACAATAGTGTTTTAATTGATTTCCAGATGAGTTTTTCGAAGGGGATCTTCCACTTGTCATAATTTGCTTTTGCTGAACTCCCTTATTGGCTCCACTGCAGTTCCGGGCAACACCACTTTGTGTTTATTATTCGTCGGCTATAGGTCAGCGCTTGACACAGTAAGTAGGAGGTTGCTCTGGAAAAAGCTTGCAAGTAGAAACATGGATCCCAGCCTACTGCATTATATTAAACTTTCACTTGAAAATACCAGTGTCAGAGTGCAGCTGAGTGGAATGGGGGCCATTACAAGCAATATAATATAAACAGCTTAGAGCACCTGAAACAGGGGAGTGTATTGGCCCCCATGCTTTTTAAATTATACTTAGCTCAAAGCTGAGAATTGTATATGTCCTAAACCTGGGGGTTTGCCTCTGTGATAGCTCTCTTATGCCGACAATCTTGTGCTAATTGATCGTACTATAGCAGGTCTCCAGTGTGCAGATAGGGAATTATTTAAATATGCAGCTGAAAATGGTATGGAGGTCAACTTGGACAAGTCCAAGTATATGATTATTGGTTAATGTAGAGCAAGAGGCAGAGATAAAACTTGTCTCAGGTGTTGTTGAAAGGGTGACTTTGTATCCGTACCTTGTGTACCTTGAATACATAAGGGAATAAAAAGTCGGCAAATGTGAAATTTTAGTTGCAGGGAAGAAAGCTTGTGCCAGCGCACTGATGAAAACTACGAGAAGATTTGCCGATCAAATAGCTGGGTACACCTTAAAAGGAATTCTACTGGTGTATAAAAAAGCAATTGTGCCAGTATTATGATATGGGCTAGAGGCCTCCTATCTAAAAGATCTTCAATGGATGAATATCGTTGAAGCTAAATTTTGGCCAATTTAGTTAAAAGTTGGGGTTGACCGACTGGAAGAACAATTATAGTCATTTAGACAAATTGAAATCATACATCACACATGCTAGATATACTTGGATATATAAAGGCTGTAGCATTATCCCTTCATCAACCCTTCTCCCAAGCTGCGCAGGTTGATATAATTGTTGAGGCTTAACCTCTTGCCCACGCTGTCAGTGACTGGTATTAGAATGGGAATTGTTAGAGAGAACAGAATATGTCAATATTATTCCCTGAATTCATGCATTGAAACCATTAATACCCAAGCCAATCAAATGACTAGGAACGCAGGCTTGAACCTCTGTTGCAAGCCCACGTTCCATGCCCCTGATATGGACGGCTCTCCCGTCACCATCTTCCCCCCACCATCTGTCTCCTTATTTTTTTCACCCTCTCAGCCCTATACTTACCTTATTTTGTTGGTGGCAGGTGCTGTTGCCGCATTCGCTCCTCCCCTTACCGTGCACAGGCTGCCATTGAAAGGGAAGAGGGGCAACGTACAGAGCCCGGCCGTCCCTTTCCATGGTGGTCTATATTTGTAAAGGATTTTGCTTCGTACAACGGGACGCTTGCGTGTCCCGTTGAACAAAGAAAATCCTTTCTTTTTTAGCACCCTCAGTTGTCGCTTTGGTTGCCCGGGGTGCTAATGCATTAAGCACTCGTTTCAACTGCTGGAATGGGGTAACGGCCTAAGCCTTCATTAATGGCCCTGGCGGTTCACTTGGGCTGCTGGGAAATTACCCCTGTTCCAGCCCTTGGAACGGGGGCTTACCACCACAATAGGCATGTTTTAACAGATTGCCCAGTCATGAGTGAAGTTTATCTGACATTCCTTAAGTGTTTTGAGTATAGTATTGGATGGATTTTGGAAAACACTTTTTGGGAAAGGTGCATTAGTAATAACTCGACATCCTTAAATATTGCACTTTAAAATATATGGCAAAGTGCAGAGATCAAGCTTAAGAATATGAATGATAGAAAGCTCCAAATCAATTATGCAAATTCTTAAATAATTAAGTGTTAGAAATGAATTATAAATGCATCAATTATATGAGAATTGATTTAACAGGTTATTATGGTTCTTTAAGAGTATTTAATTTTATGTCAAGGGACTGCAGGAGGAGTTGGCTGCAATTTGATAGATTTTAATAGGATTAATGAAGCTATAATGTGTTTAGGTATTGGTTTTATTTGTGGTTAGTTATTGCTTTTATGTGTATAAACATATACAAATTGATGTATTACTGAAGTATTTTTTATGTATTTAAATTGTTTATATGATATGTTTAGAAGTTCAATTTGAAATATATACATTGAAATAAATAACAACATATAGTATGCAGGTAATCAACTGAATTTGTTTAGAACGTGGACATTTTGGAAGCTTGTAATGTTTTAAAAGCTCAAAATATGAAATGTTGCCTATCCCTAATAGGTATTGTGCACAGGACATCATTCACCTCTCTGATTAACTAGCCATCATCCAGTCATGGGTGACGACTGCCTGCCTCAAACTAACCCCATGCAAGACTGAATTTGTCCTCTTCGGTCCTCCCAGTAAATACAAACGTGACCAACAAAGGGTCAATGTTATGCACCTAGAAGGATTGTATCTACAACTCTCGGATTCAGAAAATCCTTAGGTATCAGCATTGACAGTAGCCTATCCGTCCTGAAAAACATAGCCAGGAAGGCCCAAACAGCCTGGCTCCAACTCTCCACCCTTTGCAAAATCAAACCCTTCATCCCGCTGTAGGATTTCTGGATCGTAGTGCAGGCCATTATGGTCTTGCACATCGATGGGGGAGATGCCCCCCTGAGAGGGTAACCTGCTGCTACCTTGGCTCCCCAAAAAAGCATTCCAACACACTTTAGCACATTTTATTACGAATGCACAGACACTTGACCGAATCACCTCCATCTTCCGCTAATTACATTAACTTCCTCTCCAGGCTAGGATATTCTTCAAGACTACTTGTATCATCTACAAAGCAGTCACGAGTAGCACACCAGCATACTTGGCAGCTAAACTCCACATATTGGGTGGCACACGCTGCTCATGCAGCAAATCTACCAACAAGCTGAATCACAACTCATCCACAAATAGAGGACCTGCAAACAATCCTTTTCTTGTCATGCACCCGCCCTCTGGAACTTGATCCCGGTGTTGGCTCAGAAGGCCACCACCATTCTCCAATTTTTGCAAATCTCTCAAAACATGGCTTTTTCAACAGCACCTGACCAAGGATTCATTGCATCTGCCCCACATTGACGCACAGACCACACCTCACAGTATTGCGCTACTGTTAAAAGATCTCAGCCATAATACTGTCTACCCACACTCTTTACAGAGCTCTGCTGCTCTCGAGCTAGGTCTGCGCTTTAAACAATACAAAATTAAAGATGAATACAAATAAAATATCATCTTTTCTGCAATTTAACTCATAAAAAATGTTGGTCATTTTAAAAGTAAATGACTTCAAATCTATTTTTTTCGAAACAGTGTCTTAATAGGTTTAAATATTCATGTCCGTCAAATGTTAACCATCTCCTCCATGTATTTAAATTCACCCTGTTCTTTAAAATGTATGTCCTTTATGAAATGCCCAACATTGGGTTTCTTTTCAGCATCTTTCTGTTTTCTAGTTAATATATTACAATCCAAAAGAAATGTATGCTTAGCCTGTGCCTTTTTTTATACAATGCTTACTCATCCAAATGCTTGATAACTCACTTCTCTAGGTGGAATTTTAGAACTAGTCTGGTAATAGATTACTGATGGCATTACAGAAATCCCAATAGGTATGCAGTAGCCATTGGTTGATCTGCTGAATGGTGCACCCAGCGCCAAAGGGGAATAGTGATAGCAGTAGGATCATAAAAGGACACAATTACACTATAATGCCAATGCAGTTCTAACTGTATGGATGTTCCAACAATGGCGCCTTAAACATGGGTTGCAGGCTATATATGAGGGGAACTAGGAGCATGAGAATGAATGCCTGGATCTTTGTTTGATTGAGCACTGTATAAAGTTCATCTATTTATGCTTAGTGCCACATCTGAATGCAACCTTAACAGGCAATCATGGCTCCCTGATTTTGAGGCAGCCTGAATTCATTTTGTTTACATTCCTCCAGATTCTAAACCCAAGGTTTCCTGAACTAAAGTGAATATAATAGAATCTGCCAGAGTGAGCAATTACTATTTCTATTCACCACACTGAATAAACCCATGGAGCTGTTCATGGAAGCATCCCTAGTTGCATGGCTCCCTGGTCTAGACAGCTCTGAGAGGCCTATGACAAAGCCCTGTTCCAAACTCCCACTTCGAAGTTTCGCAAGGGCAAAGGGGCCATCTAACATTTCCATTTTACACGGTAAAGAGCAATAGAATTACACATGTCCACCTTGATCCTGAACAATACCCCTTGTAATGTAGCTTGGCCTGTGACTCTTAAGATATAAAGGAAAAGAAGAATAAACTATATATATTTTTATACCGTGAATGGGAAAAAAAAGATCTGTGACCAATACCTTATTGTACAGATTATGCACTACAGTACAATAGTCCAGTGAAACATGTGCATCTCCTGTCATGCATACAAATGGGTTTCTGTATAAAAAAAAATATATTATTTATTGACTCTTGGTAGGTACAGCGAGGGACACCGGGCATTGGAGACAGGACAGTAACAAGGACACATATGAACACACATATGTATATACAGAAATAACTTTCATGCAGTGGGTTTTTACAATTCAAAATCACAGTAGCTGCAAATGGGGGGCATTGGGGGTTGCAGGGTAATTCAGTGAGTCAGCAAGGTGGTTAGTCAGAGGTACGGCTGGATAGATACGAGCAAAACTCCGCTCATGTGCCTCTGGGTCCTGAGGAGATAGGGAGTGTATCAATGTAGGCTCACAGTTCTGGGCCCATGTAAGGTCCACCAGCCATGTCTTGGTTGTTTGGGGTTCTTGTCTTTCCATTTGAACAGTATGCACCTTTTAGCAATCATGCACCCCATATTTACAAAAGGTCTGAGGCATTTTGATGGAAGTGTGGACCAACCTCCAAACAGTGCGCTCAAAGGGGGGCGATCCAGCACGATCTCCACTACATCCGACAATGTTTTCAAAACTTATTCCCAAAATACGACCAGGGAGAAACAGCTCCAGAACATGTGAATGTGGTCGGCTCCACGTGCATGGCACCTCAGACATAGTTGTTTTCCAGTTTTAAGCATTTTACCCAGCTTCCCGGGCATAAACAATTTAAATGCATAACCTCAAATGTGGAATTCAGAGATATATTTTGTGTATGAAGGTACATGTTTTTCCATTGAGTGTCAGACAGTTCTACATTTAAACTCTCCACCCATTTCAACCTGATTGCTGGTGTATTCGCAGATGTTTTATTCAATATCATCTTATATATTGTGGAAAGGCGGCCAGCACAGTTTGTGGAGTTTGCAATGTATGTCAATTCAGCATTTCGGGTGGGGGGCTTCATTGGGGTAATCCAGCCACCATGCAGTGATAGCAGTTTGAATCCTGTAGTACTGCATCTGCTTGATGGCCGGGTCCCCATGACCCTGTCGCCTGGTTTGTGGAGTGATAAAGGAACCATTTGGATACAGGTCAGCCAATACAAGGTAGCCCAGACCCTCCCAGCGTGAGCTCAGTGTTTTGTCCTATGTGGGGCCCAGCCCAGGGAATTTCCATAGTGGGAGCCACTTATAGTACAGGTGTTTGGTCCCAGTTTATGTGAAAATTGAGCGCCACGCAGTCAAGGTTGTCCCAACGAGGACGTAGGGGCAGTCATCAGTATATTTCTCCTTTAGGATTAGTGACCAAAGGTCTGTCCTCCCTGAAGCTAGGCTTTCCAGCCTCACATGAGGTGGAGGTGGGTCTTCCCCGTACCAGTAGGATGCAAATTGGGCTTGAGCAGGTAGCCAGTATAATTCAAAATGTGGAGCTCTCAGTCCTCCGGACGAATATGGATAAGTAAAATCCAACCACTTTTTACAGACCGCCCCAGCATGCCCTAAGAATTGCGCTAGTGTCCCATGTAGTTTAGTGACTAACGGTTTGCTGGGCCATATGGGGACATCAACGAATGTGTAGAGCAATTTGGGAAGTAGAATCATTTTAATTAGAGTAAGTCTACCCTCCAGTGACATTGGAAGCAACCTCCAACTGGTGACCTTATCTTTGACGTATTCTTCGCGGGTCGAGTATGACGACCTTGTGCATGGATTTGGGCATAAGGGAGTTAGCCAGTGACTCTTCCCAGACCTCAATGAGATATGGGGACAAAAGAGCCCCAAATACCCGGAGGAACTCGGCAGTTAGACCATCAGGACCCAGAGCTTTTCCTCTGGGGAGGTCCCTGTTAAGGGCTAGGATTTCATGTACACTAAGCGGGCTGTTAATGTGTTCAGTAGCTTGTGGCCTCAGCCTTGACAGCGGCACTCCCTCCAGCCAAGCATTAGTGGCAATGGGGTCATATCGTGGGTCTGCTTCGTATAGGGCCCCAAAGGACCCATAGTAGATCTGGAACACTTCCAGAACATCAATTTCCTCCCATTTGAGTTCCCCTTGCACGTTGAGAATACTGTCAACTTGAGTTCTCTCATGTTCGGCATGCACCGCTCTGGCAAGTGTCCTACCGGGCCTTTCTCCTTCCCTATATTTTCTGGCATCTACCAGTCTAGAATGAAAGTGATCTTTGCGTGTGGCATGTGCACAGAACTTCTCCAACTCAGTACGTTTCTGAGCTAGAGTTTTCGGTTCAAGTGATTGAGCATGTTCGGTCTCTAGGGCGTTGAGTTGGGTTTCACCGAGGCAAATGTCATTCCTGATTGCCTTAACGACCCCTGCCTCCCTGGATATGGACATCCCTCTTATGAAGACTTTAAAGGCTTGCCACAGAGTTCCCAGGGATGTATCTTCTGCGGCGTTACAGGCAAAGGCGGTTTAAATGTCAGATTTAATATCGGCTTCAAACACAATGCCCTTCAAAGCTTCTGACTGGAATCTCCAAGTAGAAATGGGGGATGAGGGTCTATCAGTCCTCATATTTAAAATTACTGGGTAGTGGTCAGATAATGTGCTGGGCTGGATCGGGACCCCAAGCGGCCAACCCAGGAGTGAGCTTGATACCAGAAAAAAGTCAATGCGAGAGGCCATATTGTGTACTGAAGAAAAGAAGGTATATTCACGTATCTGTGGGTGTGTGAGCCTCCAGGCATCTCTTAGGGACAATGTATTAATGTGTATTGTAAGGCAGCAGGCAGCCGTGGATGGGGGTCTGGGGCCGCACCAGTCCTATCCAGTCCGAGATCAAGAATAAGGTTCATATCCCCCTACAGGATGGGGACTAACATACGAAGATAGTGTCTCAACAACCCCATCGAAGTATTCTGGTGAGTTAACATTGGTGCAATATGAATTTATCCGCAGAGTTTCCACCCCCTCAGGGATATAATGTATAATGACATATCATCCAGCTGGGACAATGTGTGATTTTATTTCAACACATTTCACAGTTTTATTCACCAGCGTCAACACTCCACAAGACTCGGTCAAATAGGAGATGAAGTATCTATTTACACCTCAGGTGGGGGCAATACGATAACAGATATCGGCCCTAGCATAGGTTTTTTGTAACAAAAGAACTATGACCCTGTGCCTGGCGGCATAGGCCATTATTTTCCTCGACTTGGTATATTTTCCCAACCCCCTAACATTCCACCTCATAATAGTGACTCACCTTTCACCCACCAGACCAGATTTTCAACCAGTGTATGTTTCTCATAAATTCTTGCCTTATCGCTTCCACTCTCCCCGCACATGTCTCACCGCCCGCCCGCCAATAGGTTTTTACAATTTCAACAACTCTTCCCTGAATGAACAGACCCAAACAACAGCCAGGCTCCTACCCCCCACCCATCCTCATTGCCACCACCAACCAGCAGTGTATTAACTTACCCTCCACCCTCCTTCCGTCTCCCCATCCCTTGTCAGCCCACAAACATCTAGTGGGTAGACCTCTGAACTTAAACAGATACAGAGCAGTTGCTAAAGGGTGAGCTGTTGCTGTGTCGACACACTAACCAGGTTACCATGAACATATTGAACATTGTGGAGGAACAAACAAATGTGTATTGTACCCAAGAAGTTTACAGGACTTCATGCATGGAACAGTTACAGGGGTTTTCCACCAGGATGCTGTTCCTCAGGGGAGCACCCTCAGGATTGTCTACCGGAATCTGGGAGTCAATAAACTTCGCTGCCTCCTCTGGGACAGTGAAAAAGTATAAATTCCCTCGGAACTGAAAGCACAAGCGAGCTGGAAATAGCATTGAATATTTAATATTGCGGTCTCTCAGCATTTTCTTGACTCCAATGAACAGACTCGAATGAATTGAGATCCGAGTCGCAGTTCTTTCTTGAGTATTTGGTCTCTGTCCCGGTAACGCAGGATTTTAGCAATGATCGTATGGTGAAAGTCACCGGGTTTATGTCTTGGAGTGAGTGCCTGGTGTGCCCGTTCCACGGCAAAGTATTGTCAGAGTTGTGGGTCATCTAGGAGCTCCTTAAGCAGGTGCTCTACTGCAATTTCCAGACCTCCAGACAGTGCGTCTCGGGGACCCGCACAATGCAAATGTTGTTTCTCCTCGACCAGGACTCCAAATGATTGCATTTATGTTTAACCGGTTTCATGTCCTTCGTACGGGAGACCACAACAGCTTGGAGGGATTGCACATTATCTTCAGTCACCCCAATTCTTTCTTCAGCATCGTTAATACGTTGAACCTCTTTACCAAGCTGGGAGCATATGAATTAAACTTTTGTCATTAAGTCATCTAGTTTTTCGTGCACCTCTTGTCATAGCCTCCATCATTTGTTTGATGTCTGGGGTAGATGACTCGGGTGACAAGCCTACTGGAGGTGGGGTAGAAGGGTCCCTGCCAGTTTCTCCTTCGGAGGCCACCCTGGCAAACCTATCCATGGCGGTAGCTTTGTTCCTCCACCTTTCACCCTAGTCATGTTTAGAAAATGCAGTAGAGTAAGAGCTGGGGGGGTGGCGGCAAGGCGTGATGTGCAGGGCCTCCAGTACAGTAGCCCCTACTGTCCAGGGTTAGGCATTTGGTCAAGATGCACAGTGCTCACCGGGAAGAGCTCCCAGCAGACCGTGATAAGTAGCCCCACAGCTGAACAGTCCAGACCATGGGGATTCAGGTCATTTGAGGGGGTGCAGTATAGTCAGCAGCCCCCGTGATTTGTATGATGTGGTATCAGCCCTCCAGGGGTCCGGTCGCAGATTGTAGATGGGGCCCAGATGAGGAGGCCATGCAACTCCGATAAAGGAGAACCTGAGCTGAGGGCATAGATGAGGAGCGGGCTCCGGTGAGCATTGGGAGGCAGGGCCTCCAAGTGGTGCAAATGGAAGTTCCTGTGTTGTAGTGTGGACCGCTGAGCCCGGCGTCACTGGGGGGAGCAAGGGATGGTGTCACCTCTATCAGGGCCCCGTGAGGTGACCTCCCCCTTGGCCAGGCAAGCTGGACGACCTGGCTACCAAGATAGAGATCCGAGACAGGGTGGGCGTATGTGGCTGGGTCTGTTACGTGGGGGGTAGACCACCTCCCACCAGCCCCGGGCAGCTTCAGTTTTTCTCCAACACAGCTCCCCAGCCGCTTCCAGGGAGACCGCAGGCACCCAGAGGCGCGCTGGCAGCAGGGGCTCAGCACCGATGCTGGCGGATCGCAGCTGCATAGCCAGACACATAGCCCAGTCAATTAGACAGGAACTCGGCTGGTCCCTGAGTTCCCTCAAGGTGTAGGTGCCACATGACTTCCCAGAGGCTTCAAAGCTGCAGTTATGGGGGCAGCAGGTCATGGGTCCGTCACAAGTGAGAGGATATTAGTGCCGACGAGCAGAGCTCAAAGGGTAAGCATCTTCCTCGGCTGCCCAACACCGCCCCAAATGGGTTCCTTTTTGCGGGAAAGATCTGTGAAGCATTATATGCTGTGTCTCTCCCCTAGTGGATACAGAATACTAGGCCCCACACGGTGGAGAAAATCGAGACGTACATGCATTTTCACCACAGGCCTATCAGCGAAAGGGAAAAAAAAATCAGCCAGGGGGCACATAACGAAAAAAGGGTATCATTCAGGTCAAGTTGGCCGGGAAATATAGACCGAAATTACATATTGCAATGACACCAGTTGTATGCACTTCGACTGGAAGGAATCTGATTGCTGTGAAGTAGGTAACAATGTATAGTCACTGCCCACATTTGACATTCCAATCTGCAGATTGTCCGAATAAGGTCAAAAAGTCAGAACATATTAGCTCTCTTGCCATATATCTTTAGTATGAAGTGCCAGACTGTAGCTCTTCCTTATTTGATTGATTTTAATAATATATCTGTACATGTCTTATGGTGTGCATTATTTAGTCAGACACACATTAGCGTCCTTGATATTACACAGAACAATGCACAAGTAGGAATGCACTGGCCTGGCTGCACATGCACAGTGGGACCTATCATATACAATCACAGCATGTCTGTGATTTCCAGGTAGGACGAGCAAGTCTGTTATGAGCATGACATATCTGCTCAAACAGAATGTCCGGATGATATGACTAACTCCCGCTTGCATACCTTGTATGAATGACGTTCACATGTGTGAGCAAGTGAAACAATCATACAATTTTAAGCATACGAAGTAGAGAATATTCCATAACAAGTCATCAATGAAATCATGATCCTTGATAAATAACGGCCTATACAGGAAACCCCAACTACCTCCAGGACATTTTTGGCACAGTTTATTTCTCACGCTGGATGCTCTCATATTAAGCAATTGTTTTTCCTGATTGAGGTTTAGCGAGAAATGTTTTTAAAGGCTCTGACTCTGCATTATTATGAACAGAGCTTTCAACCCATTTGCAGAGAGTCTTTATGACCCAATTGCTGCAATATAATAGACAATTAGTCAATTCGATATTGCACGCTGATGCGTGGAGTGGTCAAGGCGGCAATGTAATGTAATGTAATGTAAAAGTGTGTTTTTTATGGTGCAACTTCTTTTATCTTGACAGGTTCTTAGCACATGGTCCCGGAGAAGAAGGCTTAAGTTGGAAAAGAGGTAGAGGCAGGTGTGAACCCTGGGTTTCGGATTCATGCAAGCTGGAAATACACTATGTGGGTGTATGTTTCAAAGTAATTTGTGGCAGTGTCTGTGTCTGTGTCCAAATCGTAGAGTAAAAGATCAATCAGATATCAGCAGTGGAATAGCGATAAGAGATGCTGGTCTGGATTGAGGGCTGTGCGACAGATGGGGGTATAGGTGTTGTGGGGCTGTGCAGAGCCACATAACACTAATACGTGAACAATGGATTTCTAGGAACCAGGAACATGCGTTTACCATGGCAATATCTGCTACATTGTGTATAACAAAAGAGTTATGGTCCATCCATAGGGCCACACTGCAGTGCCTTTACTAGTTCCGAGGCTATACCATCAATATCAGCCTCATATATTAAATAAAAAAAAGACTTGTGTCATCTCTTCCGACTGTGTTCCTGTTATGTCAACTGCTATTAAGAAGCAATTTAAAAAGAAAACAAAAACATCTTCTGTCCATGTTCATTAATAATATCGAACAGGATATGCAAGTAACACGAGTCACTTACTAACCTCATCACAAAAACATCTGTTGTATGCTTTTGGTAAAACGGCAAAAGCGAATAGTAACCACTTTGTTTGTTGTGTTAATGTCACAATTGATTTTCACTTATATATCAGTGCTTGAAAAAAATCAGACTTGGAATAACATGTTTTGTAATTCAAATGTGTTTTGGTATTGTACAGTCTAAAAAAATGACAAATACACACTGCAGGTAAATGTTGGTTCACTACAATTGCGCAGACCTACGGGAGGGGTAACTAGCTCACTCTTTTGTTATGCACAATCTTGGTATCTTCCCGCTATTGAACTGGTCCCCACAACAAAAAATAGAAAAATAGGGAAGTACCCAATTTCTGTATTGCAATATCTGCAACATGACAATCATTAGAATAGTTCATCCCAAGAAGGGATGTCTGAGATGTGCACTCTTTATGAGTCATCATCCATCCCTGTTGACTACTTACTGGCTTATCAAAATCATATGCCAAGCCATCAATGGTTGGTGCTACTTTGCATAGAAAAACTTTATTTTCTGGAAATGTAGTATTTACATTTGCAAGCAATTTGTACACATTTAAATTCTGTGCCAAAACAAATACAGTTGATGCCTCTAAGACGCTTCACAGCCTTGTGCATGGGAGGGGGCCAAAGGATTTCAGCACCCAGGCCCTACCAGATACACAGCACTCTGAAAAGCACTCGAAGTACTTGCCCGACAATGCAGCTTTGTTTCTACTCCAAGGCTCCTGGAAATCAAAAATAATTCCTCTTCACTACTCGCTCGCCTTGCTAGTCTCACGCTGGAGGATTGGTCAGAATACTGACCCCCACCCGGAGCTTTATTGCATAGCAGTGTAAGGGGTTATATCCTCTGACCTTCTGCATGGGTGTGGTGTTGGTGTTTGGAGGGAATTAATGCTGAGGAAGGAGATGTCACGTATGCATTCCTACCGAATGTTTGTGTCTCAGAAAGTTTCTTTTAGTGACTGAGGGAGAATATGCCAGTGTGCATAGTATGGATGTATTTATGCATGCATATGTGTGTGTGTGTGTGTGTGTTTTTGTGAGTGTGTGGTCTTAATGAATGCTGTGGCAATTCACCTGTCTTTAAGGTATATTTCAAAATATTCAGAATTTAGAAGTACACCTGCATTAAACATGAAATAACAGGATTGACAAAGCTGTCGGATTTCTTTTCAGTTTGTTGTACATGCATTACTAATGCTGGCATTAATGACCAAGCAACGTGTGTGTTCTTGAGTATGGCACTGACTAATATTTGCACACTTGCCATGTAAATGGTCTCTTAAAGTGCATTATAATTGGAATTTTGGGGAAAACAACATGAGTGTTTTTGCATGTGGATGCTGTTTTATATCAGCACAATCTGCTTGGACATTAGAGCATACTGAACCATCAATACAAGTGTATCAACATCAATGAGTCCCCAATAAAAGTTGTGAACAAAGTCAAAACTCTGGGGATGCAAATTGAAGCATCACTGAGCGCAGAGTCCCAGGTCATGTAACTAAGAACTGCTCATATTACCTGAGGCTCCTACACAGAATACGCCCCTATCTAAGCGAGGATAATTGCGCTACACTAGCAAGAGCCACCAGATTGTCCAGGTTAGATCACGGCAATGCCCTGCTACAAAAGGCACATTGCAAAATGTCAACAAATACAAAATAGGGCTGTGAGAATCATCAAAGGAAAAAGGAAAACAGAACACATCAGTGAAATCTACACTGGCTTACTATCAAAGATAGATTTCAGTTCAAAACCCTGACGCCAGCCCATAGGTCCGTCCATGGGAAAGCCCCAACATACCTCAAGAAGAAACTGTTTACATATGTACTGAGTTGGGCACTCAGGTCTGAAGCCCAGGGCAACCTCGTAACCACCAGTTTCGGGAAAACCAACAGACTCAGCAAAGCCTTTCACACCAAAGCTGAGACCTTATGGAATAACCTCCCACCACAAATAAGACTAGAGCTTTCATACATTACCTTCCGAAAGAAATTCAAGGCCCACTTGTTTAGATAACTCCCTTAATATAAGCCAAATCCCGCCGGAAAATCTGTAGATTCATGTTGTCCCGTGTCTTGTTTGTATAATGTGATTCTGCGTGTACATGTGGTGCCCTGATGCCTGCGGGCACCGGCGTGGTATAAATAAATAAATAAATACATCCTTATGACATTATTATTGGCATTAAGGAAAAAGCAATCAGAGAGTTCTGACATGTGGATACTGACATACATTTCAACACCCTTCACACACCTTTTCTTTCAGTGGCATTATTACTGTTGTTTACAGCAAATATTCTTTTGTGGGAATGATGGCCTATGTGAGAATACTGAGATATATTGGCAAAATGTGCACAGACATTGTTTCCTACGGTGGCATAATTAATGAAATTAGGTGCAAAGCAACATGTGTGCTCTTGAATGTGGATACTGGCTGATATTGACACAGCCTCCATGGATACATTTTATTACATTCAAGACTGCGAGACTTGTCATTGACCTCAAGCCCAGGGATTGCATCTCGCCAGCTCTGACATCTCTCTATTGGCTCCCATTGGCAGCAACAATCAAGTTCAAGACCCTCTGCATTGTCCACGAGGCCTTCTGGGGCCTAGGACCGCAATACCACCAACTCTCTCTACGGAAATGTCTTCCTACCCGAGCTCTTCTCTCCTCCACCTCCAACCCCTTGAGGGTAGGTTGCTTCTCGAAGCAACAGGTTGGGGGCAGATCTCTTTCTTCGGTGGGTGCCTCTCTCTGGAAGAGCCTCCCTGCCTCTCTGAAACTTGAGCAGAAACATCTTCGGTTCCGGAAGCACCTCATGACCTTGCACCTTTTCTTCTGCCCTCTCTTTTCCTTTCCCCTGCTGATCTTCTTTCTGATACTTGCACTGGTCACCTGGCTACCATCTGATTTCAGGCCTAGGTACCTGCCCGTCCAGATGCACACCCGCACTGCTTTCCGGCACCCCCTGCACTTGTGGTCTGTATCCTTAACCCTAGAGTCCCATTCCTGCACTTATTAGACACCTGTTGTCTGCGCTTTTAACACTCTCACTTGTCAACTGCTGGCTGCACTATTTGTTGTGTTGATTTTTTGTCCTGCACTTGTCCATCCCCCCACCCGCCTCCCCTACCACTTCTCCCCTCCCCGCACCCTTGCGATTGCGGGATCTCAATGCCACTAGGCCTAGTAAGATCGTTGTTTTTGTCCTACCTTTGTGTCCCCTGCCTTGCATTGTGGCGCCTTGAAACACTTGTGTATAGAGGCATCATAAATGCCATATCATATCATATCATTCACATTATTACTGTTATTAATGACAAAGTGATCTGATGTGTGGATACTAGCAAATATTGACACAGCTCAAATGGGCATGTGTTGCTTTACTGGCATTAATACTGGTATCATGGGCAAAGAACCAAGAGCCTACGCACGTGGGATAATGGCCTACATGGGAATAGCGGGATATATTGGCAAAGTGTGTGTGTGGATATGGTGTCCTAAAGTGGCATTATTACTGTCATTAAGGGGAAAGCAGCATGAGAGCTTTTGCAGTGGACGCTGGAATACTGATATAAATTGTCCCATCCTCTATGGACTTAACTTATTACTGTGACTTTTCTGGCATTATTGGCAAAGCCAACTTAATTGAGTCCTTACATGGTTGTACTGGCAAATATTGGCAAAGGCAGAATGATGTTGCCATTTAACAATGGCCTACATGTATTATTGGGCACAGCCAATGTAACACTGTCTTTTTATACTGGCATATCCTGAAAAGCCCAGGCACTCTAAATGTACTCCTTTGGTGACTTCTGCACCGAATACGTGCCCCATGAAGTAACACAATATATTTTGGGCAAAGGCATCAGGGAAATGTGTTGGAAAATGCTTCTGTGTAGTGTTGGTGAGCTGACATCTTTTGCATGTGTTTGTTACTGTACGAAACCAACTATAAATTGCGTGGTAACAAAAGGTGTGCTACAAAACATCCCATTTTGGCCATTATTTTTAAATTTGGATGGGGCCTCCTCTCTGCTCTCAGTCACTCATGCACATTTGTGGTTCATATTTACTCCCCTAAAATGAAAATATTCTCCAGCCAGCGCTGTATTCCAGATTGAGCAACTGGACGTTTCTCTCCATTTGCAATGCATTTCCCAGTGGAATTCCTACCTTGCAATGGATTGTTTTCCCAAGGTGATTTTTTTTTTCTTTTCATTTACTGTCTGTCAGAGGTTCAACGCTCCAGCAATTGCATCAAGGGAGCATTTCAGAAATGATATATATATATAAGCCAGCGTGAACCCATGGCTCAGTCCCCTGCAGAGGCATATGATAATGTATGGCGCTTTGCAAGAGACTGCTCCATTGTAAGGCAGCCTTGTGTCCAGTGTTCCTTTACCTCCATCTGGTGAGTTATGCATGTGTACTAGAGTTAGGAGAATGCTGTGGGTGGAAAGGACTGCTTTGAGGGAAAGATCCATGTAGCAGCATGTTCACTAAAGAAAACATGAGGGCCAGGCATTGCGTTCTCCTGATGCGTTCATATGAACTTACAATAAAAGATACTTGTAGGAATTCTAATACTTTGTCTTTTGCCCCATCACTTCTTAACCCTCAACGTGATTCACTCTAGAATCCAGCTCACCAAAGTGAGTCACATATCATTTCAGGAGCAGTACATATAATATTTGAATTTATTTGCTTGCCGAAAATACTTTTGTTTTATAGCAAATTACGTTCCCACCGCCTTGCCTCTTGTCTTCTGGTCACATCCTCCACATCAGGTTTATTTTTCTTGAACATGTTATATCCCATTCATTATAGTTGCACTACATTCTGTTGATCCCAGCTTTCCTGAACCCCTTGTCATTCAGATCATTTATAAGAATGTAATAGTGTCGTAGAATAATGGCAACGTGGTGCTTTTCGCCCCGCAGGTTGTCATGCATGGTATTGGAATGTGGATTGCATGCTGTTTCTGAATGGGCGGGAGTTTGGAATGCTGGCTGAATGCTGTAATTGAGAGCTCTGAGAGAATCAGCTAGCAGCTGGTCTGGGATGAGGAGTAGGTGGCCCAGTGGGTGCCCCTTTCATGTGACAAACCTCGGTAAATGCTACTTGAAACTGAAGCATTGTCACAAAGAACAAAAACGACGTAACCTTTTGTGCATTAGGGATGCGAGTACTTTCTGAAGTCATGGTAACATTATAGCGCACGTGACAACGATGGGAGATGAACCCAAGCATGCATGATTAGGAACATGTTCAGTTAACACTGGAGCAGTGAGGTGCTGGGTCCCACCTATGCTTTGTTATGGTAGTTTGTAGTAGGGTACTGTTCAGACCGGATGTTGAGCTGTGAGCCTCCATGTTCGGTATATGTCTTTTATCACTGTCATATTGTGCACTAGCTTTTATGGAAGCAGAGAAGCTGCACATGTTGAGTTCATGTCCTCTTAAAGAAACCAAAATAGGTGATGGCTGGAAGGTTTGGAATTAATCTTAACCACTGGCATTGTTCCGGGGGAACCTCCCAACCTTTGTTCTTCAGCCTGCCAAGCCATTACAGAAAGGGAAAAGACCATATGGGAATCAGGCGTTGTCCCAGCCCAAAAGGGACAGTCCTGTCCGAACTGCTAGATCACATCCGTTCTGCACCATAGCACAAGCTGCTCCCCTTTCGCAATGGCACAGGAAGGCTAAAAAAAAGGTGGTGTGGCATGTTTGCCAGAGTAGTGCCAGTGGTTAAGATTAATCAAAAACCTCCCACCCATCACTTTTTGGGATACAATGTTCATGTCCTTTGACAGGGCTATGCTCCATAATTGTGTTTAGTGAAGTAGAGAACCTACGTTCTGTTAGCTGGTGAAGTTGAGTGAGTTTGTGGTTTAGGTGCATGTCCTGATGACATGGTGTGTTTTGATATTTGTGATAGAACATCTTGCCTTATTAGGTGAATGCTTCTACTCATGTTGTGTTGTGTGCTGTTCTAGTGGAAGAGAGAGTGGTATTGTTAGTAAATTATTTTGCGTGGTTTGTGAGCGTGTGCACTTGCTATGTGTGTTACTGATTGGTTGATGTTTAAGATGTTGGAATAATGCAGTGCACACATTTCAACCGTTCACTAATTTCAATGGTGCCACTAATTTCAACAGAGACAGTGTGAAAAAGTTTCAAATGATGCTAACATTGCAGCATGTGATATGTGTGTGATTTAGGATACTGCTACTGATGTGTTGCATCAAGGGTAAACTAAAGAAGGGGTTGATTTGGGGGGTGAGTTGGGGGCTTCAAGCCTTAACATATTAACATTTCAGCATGAGCATGGTCAGCTTTGCTTGTAAAACAGCAATTAGATTCAGAAAAAGCAGAAAATAAAAACGGAGAAATTAAAGGGTGATTTGCCCAGAGTGGCAAGATGTGCGGGCCTTGAAAAATAAGTGTACATTATTCGAGCACAGCAAATGCAGGAAGAAGGGATGACATGTGGTATTTATTTTTCCACATGCAGGAAAGAATGGGTGAAGCTTGCCAAAAGTCAGAAGGGTTGAGATGGCGCTGGAATATTCCTGAAGGGTCGGTCACGTGTTAATGAGACAAGAAGGCTGCTGCAAGGAAGTGACATCGGCAAAGTAGGTGGGTGAGATGTGCAGCTTCCATATGATCTATAGGTCCTGGGTTGAGTTCTGAGAAAGGCTATATATGGAACTACAAACTGGAAGGCAGTGCTGATGAGCGTTTGCTGGTGACACAAGAATGTTGCCATCTTGGTTGGATTTGTCTGTTGCGGATTGCATGCCTGATCTTCCCCTGTCTTTTGCATTGCTAGATTTTAAAAGAGCAGGGCTTCAGAATGAGCACATTTTAAATTTGAGCAAAGATCTGAAGCTCAGTTTGTTGTACTTTTGAAAGGCTTTTTTTGTGTGTGAAAGCCAAGCCATAGCTGTGTCCTCAGAGCCTAAGACATTGTGTCAAGGCTGGCAGAGGCTCTGACGGCTTCGAGCACACCCAAGATCGGTGTGTCTGGCAATGTGACAGGTTTCCAAGCTGTGCTGTTGTGTCCCAAAGTATCGGGCTGGAAGGGAGGGGTAGCTGCTGAGGGTAGTCCAAGCTGCTGGCCAGTCAGTGGAGCTGGGTCAAATAGAGTTTCAACTGAAGTGGTGTAAGTATAAATAGAGTTTACCAAAGAAGTGTTTTGGGGGTTTCTTGCAGGGGAGTTGCTAGGTCTGGAAAAGACCCGGGGCTACGCTAATGTCAGAACTGTTAGGACTGGGGGCTAGCTAGTCTTTTGGCTGTAGCTCCTGAGATTCTATCCGGGGCTACAACCAAAAGATCAGGGGCTATAGCCCCCTTAGCCCCCACCTAGCAACGCCCCTGGTTTCTTGCAAGGGGATTGTGATCTGGCCAGGTCAAATTGAACTAGAAGGGGATCTTCCTGTTTTTCAAGACATGAAAGTTTTCTTAATCTAAATTGGGAATAATTATATTTTGCAAGAGATCCCATTGATTTCTAACATCAGACTAACCTGTCATTTGTCTTAAAGGTCCAGGGGTAGGCAGTACGTGGGGCTGAGACATAAAGAGTAATTGCTCACCTAATCACTGAACTGCATGCTAGGGTGTGTCTCAATTGCACCCCCAATCTATTAATGGTATACAAGGGAGAAATTATAAAGGGTGTTAATCTATGGTGCAGGCAGTATTAATGAATAGTAAATAGCATTTAGAACCCAAAGAAAACTATTAGTGCGAAATTGCATGTGCTGTTTCTTTTTACAACAAAATTCATGTTTGAAGTAGTGTATTGCTGATGTTTTCTAAAAAAATATGTTGTGCGTGTAAATGTCTCTCAATGTGGTGAAGGATTTTAAGATGTGCAAATAAAGATGTGAAATTATAAGTATGCGCAGCAGTCTGGTAATGTGTCGCCTATTTAATTCACAGTATATAGTGTTTAGGTCTGGTGTTTCCAGTGAGGTTGGTGTGAGAATCTGGTGTGCCTTGTATAGTACAAGGTCTATTGAGGAATAGCCAAGAATCCTGAAAGTGTAGTCACAAAAGGTGACAATAAAAAAGTGCCTACAGTCAATAAAGGAGGGAGATATGGTATATCTTACCATTCATGGTGGTATGCAGGGAAGTGGAATGTTAAGTGTGCATGCTATTACTGTGCAGTCAGGATAATGGAATATTACATGGATACTGTGAATGTTACCTGGATACTGCTCGAAATTAAGAGTGGATGGCCTGGTGGGTGTTTCTGCCAGATTAAGTATTTAACTTCTACATGAAACTAAACCTGTGAAAAAAGAAAAAAAATGCATAACCTTTTGTATTTTAGACTCCTGAGCAGATAATGTCTAGATCAATGGTGCACAATATACAGTGCGTGGGCTGGATGTGGCCCTTCAGGACATTATTTATGTGACTTGAATGATGATGTGTTGCGTGACATAAAGTCAGTTTTTCCCTTTGCTTCCTGATACCTGTAGTTTTACTTCTATTTAAATAATGTCAGTCCCATAATACATATAAATCAAGGTGCTAATGCATTTATCATACAGTGTATAGTTCAATAATAGAGCAATAAATAAAAATGACACCTCAAAACCTATGTTGTACATTTATTTATTTATTTATTGTGCATTTCTAAGGTGCTTAGACATCAAGTAAATTGTGTTTCAAAGCGCCCCCGGAGAAACGGGGAGGGAACAAGGGAATGAAAGGCAAATATAACAATGAAAGGGAGAGGCGGCCCTACTGGGCATTGTGAGCATTCAGAACGTGCAAGTGAAGAGAGAGAGAAGGGATGAGGGATGGGGGTTAATCAAATGCACGCTCCAACACCCTTACCAGCCAGTCACTACTATTTCCAGTCGGGCCCTCTGTATAGGACTTAAGTGGTACATCCAACCCTCCAGCAAAATCAGTTGTGCAACCCTGGTCTAGACTGAAGACACATTTGAACACGATGGGCAGTGCTGCATGCCATGGAAAGGGAAATACCCTGGCAACCTTTGCACAAAAAACGGAACGTTTATGTTTCTCACAAATGCCCAGTGTCAAATGTCTGCAAATGTCATGTGCCGAAACGTGATCACAAAGAACCTTGAAACAGGAACAGGTTAGTTTGAAAAAGTACATCTCAGACTTTGCAAATTACAACCATTTACATAAAAAAGGAGGGGAAAAGAACCGATGCAGTCTGCTGACACTTTCAGACTTACTGAGCCCCTAATCTTTAGATGTATTCTCTTAGGATCTCAATATGATCTTTGAAAAATGACAGCCATTACTCCCTGTCCCCGGAAAGTTTAAGAGGCGGCAACGCTGTCTGCTCTGCATCTTAAAATGTACGACAGTTATTTTAAATTGTGCAGTGGAGACTGAGACCATTTATCTTTGGTATTTTTATTACTAGGATAACAATATTGGTACCTTTTACTCAAGTAATTAGTATAGATACAAACACATGTACCTTCTACTTGTGAAATGCATGCTTTATAATTCAACTTTTCAACATGCACCTATTTCTAACCACTGTAGAGCTCTAATTGTTTCAACATGGACAGGGATTGTTTGCCTTGCCTGACGAACATATGGAGGTAGACAGCACTTGCTCTCTAGGCTGCTCTGCGATTCCCAGAGCATCCTTCATGAAAGCAGCACACAGTGTCAATCAGTGGCATCCCTGATCCTGTGATTCCAAGCGGGGACTATGCTGTGCTGCTGCGGTCCATATGATGAATGTTAGGTAAGAATTGGTGCAGTCACACCAGGGACGTCATTTCACCAAAATGCCAGGGGTATCGGAAGTGACATCACACGACCCTTGACCTCTGATGACATCACAGAGAGTGATGACCTCACCCAAAGTGATATCACGGGAAGCAGTGGAACACAACCTTTCACCCCTTGACAAACCAGGAAATGGCATTGCATAGCATTGTTCCTAAGTACACTACGAAAAATATGGTTACGATATCACTATAATGTGACATACATTTCATACAAGAATGGTTTGCCATGTGTATTGTTAAGATGAGTGTGCATAGGCCCATATTACCAAATTACTGCGAATGCAAGAAGACTTCCATGGCCAAATGATAATGATGTGTTATTATATAGCACTTACGCTTCAGCGCTTTATATAGAAATAATATACATACAATATCACCCAACCTGTGTTGGTACACATTTATCGACCTCAGAAGGATGAAAGGCTGAGTTGAGGTGGTTAAGAACAGACTATATCAGTGACTCACCCCCTGAATTGTGCTTGAAATAAACCTTTAATTAGTCTAGCAATTATTGTATAGAATTCCAGAAAGACAAATTATGTGGTATTCATATTTTTTCTTATTTAGGGTCACTGCTGAAAGTGTTACAATTGTGCTGATAGTGCTGTTTGTTTTTTGGTTTTTTTTAAGAGGCTTGAACAAGATAACCAGTCACTCCAGAAGCAAAGAGCCACATGGTGCTGGCCACAGCCCAGGATCTTGCATTAAAAAAAGAATAGAAAAGAACATATTTTTTTAGGGGTAGCAAAGGAGACCACATGGGTTGTGGTTGCCGCCCCTGGTGATCCCTAAATGATGTCCCTGAGTAACACTCTATTAGGTAACCTAGTCTGTACTACACAAGTTGGTAGTGTGACTGAGCAGCCAGGCCTACCTCAAGAGATGGGTTACTTAATGCCAAGCATATAAGTGTTGTGTAGTCTCACACAGTTTGACTGCGCCAATTCTTACCTAACAATGAAGACTTGTTGGGGTGTATGGCAATCAATTAAAATGTATTTTTCAGTTCATGTCTGCGGTTATGTTTACCTGCTTGAGAGCAGATATCAGAAATTGTGCACACGTGCAAGTGAAACTTTGAACAGTATTAACACCAGGTAAATGTTTACGCTGTCGATAAATTGCTGTGAAGGGTGGATCACTGTGCTGCCAGAGCATGTGCTCCGCACTGTATGCTCAGGAAGAAAAGCTATTATTATGCAATAGCCCTCTGTGCAAAATGTCAAGGAATGCCACAGGCTCACCAGGGAATCATCCATTAGCTAATGCCCAGGAGAGAGCCAGGTCAGGGAGCTCATTTCTTGTAGCTTCCTAGATCATTTTTTGCCAGGAAATGTGATATACGATTTGGAGAACAGAAAGGACAATGCTGGATTAATTTTCTCTGCTCCCATACGATCAAATATGCTGGGCCAGTTTCGGAGAACTCCCCTTTTTATTGTACAGCCTTTAAATCTCTGCTAACAAAATATTTGTTTTTATGAAATAAGGCCAAGTTAGCGTCCACTTACTTGGAATTAGCTTGAGGAGCAAGCCCTACAAAGGCAGTCATTATCTTAGAATAGGGCTGGGCATTACAGACAGGCTGATGTATTCAAAGGAAGAACTGTGGGGCCATAGGAAACATATTTGACACATATGAGAATGTGAAAGTAGAAGAAGCCGTGTCAGCTGAGGCATATGTTCTACTGCACCCTCCAGTAGACATCACTGGGAGATCACCTCCTGTTCACAGCAACGTGACATGCATTATGAGTATAAACATCAGCTCAAATGCATGCCTTTGCACCAGAAGATTGCCGTTGTCATTTAGAGCATTGCTATTTTACACACAGCATTTTCAACCCAAGACGGGCAGCTCTCAAGGATGTATACAACTGTATACATGTTCCATCAGTGCAGTATAGTCTGACCTCCTGGTGGCTGGAGCATTGGGGTTTGCGTAGCAAACAACAGCAAAGTTATGGTGGTGAACCTCCAATAATGACTACTGATTGACGCTGTGGCATGTGTGACTTAGCTGATACGGCTTATTCTGTTTTCTCATTTCAGATGAAAGGTTTTCCAAGCCTTTATAAACCCACCAGCATTTTATAGATGTATTAACTATGGATGTTAGCACATGTCATTAGACATATGCAATTATGAGGCCCCCCAAGAACTGGAAACATACGTTTCAGCAGTCCAACCCTATGATAGGAGCAACTGTACAACAAGAGTTTAAAGGGCCCCATTCGTGAAATTCTTTGCACGGTTCAAAGTGACTTTGCACTGCTGAAAAGTGACTTTGCACTGACGACACAAACCCTGTCACATGGAACCTTGCAACGTTTATTTTTGCAGTGCAAGGTCCGTGCAAAGTCATTTTGTACTGAAAAAAATGATTATGCACTGACTTTGCACGGACTTTGCACTGCAGAAATACATTTTGCACAGTTCCATGAATCAGGGTTTATGTCGGCAGTGCAAAGTCACCTTTCAGCAGTGTAAAGTCACTTTGAACCATGCAAATAATTCCATGAATTTGGTCCTTAGTAGTTCAATAGTTTTGGATGCTTAGCGGGAGTTTGGAAGAGATATCAACATTCTCCCATAGGATTCATTGGAGCACAATGGAATAGTTAAGAGTGGTAAGATAGTGACAGATCAAAAGACAGTAATGATAGGTTTTGTGTGAAGAAAGAAGGTAGCTACCAATCCCCAAGTGTCCAGGGGGACCCGAGAGAGGTCGATTGTACCTAGGATTTATGACCAAAGATAAAGCAAGGGTAGCTGCAGGTTAGGTCTTTATAATGGAAATGGGGGTGGGGTAGTGGTACGTCCAGGCATCTAGGGAATGTTGATCTCACCTTTGTTTGAGGTGTTGGAAGGTGCCGGAGTCTGAGATGCAAAGCTGCCTTGTTTGACAGCTGGGTTTGGTGAGTCGTAGATTTCAGTCACAATTAGTGATCTTAGAGTAATTAATATCACAAGGCTGGGCTTGAGGGTCTTGATGAGGAAAGACCTCTGTTTCAGTGACATTGATTAAGAATGTCCCCAGCAATGCAGCAGGTGGGGGAAACAATCTTTGTGTCCCAGAAAGAGTCTACATATGATGGCGAGGGGGGAATAAAACTTTAGCTCCATCAATCCACTCTTTCTGGTGGAGAGCAACAGCAGAGCTTTGGGGTCCCTCAACAAAGTCAACCAGCAATTTGCACAGCAATGGAACCTGCACAACGTCCCCGCGTAGAAAGGATCCTACACAGGATGATTCCTCACACCAATAGGTCCATGACTTGCTCGAGCTTACAGAGGATCTATAATGTGGTTCAGCACAGCAAACTGGCTGTGCCCATCAATTGAAGTGAGGAGGAATCTGAGTCAGCCTATCCTGGTCATGGAGAGCTGAGCTTCACCATCCAACAGTTGGCTTTGGCACACTTGGCACAAAAGCAGTTTCCCTGCATGCAATTTTAAAAGTTCACAGGGCAGAGGGCAACAGCAAAAAGTACAAGTGAGTCAATCTCTCTTTTTCTCTTTCATTTTGTTTTCATTCTATGGAATCTGCCTGGCTTTCAGCAGGTGCTATAAACCAAGGCAGAATCCTTTGAAAAGCATTTGTTTTATGCCTGCATGTAACTATCATGAAATCTGTTAGTTAAGAAGTTTCTTAGTAATGATATATCTTCCTGACCTGTGTCAACCCCAGAACTTTTCGCTTTACTTGTGGATTATGTGTCCACATTCAAAGAATCTTTTACTAGTGTCTTTTAAAAGTTATTCTCTTTGAAAACCTTTTGGCAAAAAGTGCCTCTTGTTACTGGGTTGCCCTATGGGCTCCCCTTTTATCTTTCTCTGGCTACAGTTCCAAAGGGTGGAAAGGATCTTTGGATCCCTTTTACATTTTATTAGGTGAGACCAGCCCAGATGTGGAGCGCTGGGGAGATACTGGGTATCCCCTTTCTCATTTTAAATGTAACATTTATGTTACAAGAACAAACTTACCCTCAATGGCCAGATGCAGTAACCATTTTAATTAAGTTGGTGCACATTTACCGCGGGCTATTTGCACAGCCAAGGTAATGGATACCATGGGTGCTCATTTTATCAAAAGGGCCCCTTTTTTGCCATTTTAGCATTTCTTGTCCTTTCTTGTTCCTTCCCCTGACCTTCAGTGTGGGAAATTCCTTTGTGTGATTTGTATCTTTGGCGGGAATCCTGTGGAATCCCCGGCCAGGCTCCAGAGTGTTTGTGAAGGGAGGAAGCGAGGGAGGAGTCCAACTCGCTGCAGCCGTTTGTCTTCCAGCCTGCCTGTGAGAATCCAGTTCAAACTCGGCGGCTGGCTGTCCTGAAAGGATTGCCAACCTCCAAGTTTGAAAGTTGTAAAGCTGTTTGATTGACTGCGGTCCTGTATAAAAGTCTGATCCTGGAATCAAAACCAAACAGGAAGATGAGGAAACCACAGCTGAGATGATTTCCAGCGACCAAAGAGCAGCCTGTTCTGTAACCAGAGTTGACTGTAGCCCTTCCTTCGAATGGACCTGGGGACTCTAAAAACGATTACCCTGACCCAGAGCCTAATGAAACCCATTGGACTCAAGAAAACATAAATGTTTTGCCACCCCCCTTTGTGCTGTGAACTAGCAGGGCAGCGATACCCTAATGCCCTGGTAACTCAAGCTATCCGGTGGTGCACAGTCTTCTGAATTTGGAATCTCACTGAAACTTTGGGGGCTTCCTGCTGGATCTCGCAAGGCACGATTCAAGTCACAAAGTTACCTTACCAGACGGTTGGACCTTGCAAACAAAAAGAATCCGACCAGCAATATGCTGTCTTCTTCGGTGCTCCTGAAAAAGCACCAAATCCACAGAGCCACATCCAGCCATGAAGAAACCTTTGCCTGAAGCCTTCTGTATTTATCTCTACTGAAAAAGCCCATCCAGGGTCCTGTTGGCTGTCCTCCTGACAAGGAATGCAGTGCCGGGGTTTTTGGCTGCAGATCCTGCAGCCCTTCCTTTGGCATCCTCTTCTTCTGTGCTGAGTAGTCCATGTGAAGACCATCTTATTTAGAGCCTTTCCTCCGATTCCTGCTGCAAAGATCCTTTCAGAGGCTTGTCTTCAATCTTCTTGGTAAAGGAATTCAAAAACTGTGTTTTGGCTGCAGCACCTGAAGTCTTCTTGTTGGAACTCTTCTTCACTGATAAGGTACTGTGCTGGTTTGGGTATTTACTTAACTTAAGCCTGAGTGATTCTTGTGTATACTTGGGGTGCTGCTATGCTGGGGGGTGGAGGGGGTGCAGCGAGGGGGCACCCATCCAGTTCACCCAGGTCCACTGCTGGAATCCTCATAGGGTGTCTTCTGTGAAGCTCCTAGACCCTCAACTAACTTTTACAGTAAATTACTTACTTGTTTGCTTCTGGAACTCTGACTTTACCTGCAACTGAGCCTTACCTCACCCTGCCTACTGCTGGCTCCAAGACCACTAGGGTCCCTCTTCTGCCTCTAAGAGAAACTCCTGTACTAGAAGTGGGTAGGGGTGGATAATTTAAGGGGACTGCCCTTTAAAGTAAAAAACGTGTACTTACTTGTAACAGGGTTAGTTGGCAACTTTAAACACTCTGAGTGAATAGTTACAAAAAAGTTATTACTTACCTTAGCTATGTTCTGCCATGCTGAAAAGTATATATATGATTTACTTACCTTGAATAATCTGTGTGCATTCTTAAATAAGTTATCTCTAAGTCTTGCTTTCCTTAGAAACTGTCTGACCTTTGTAACTGAAAGTAGACTGAAGGTTAAGTTACTCACCTGTGAATTGGGTTCCTCTCTTCCCAAATGTAATGCTGTTGGTTTCACTGTATTATTCCTGTGAGGATAATTGTATGAGTGTCCCTAATTGGGTCTTGCTTCCCCTGACTTGCTGTTAGCATGTCTGGAATAAGTCTGCCTTGGTCACACTTACCTTTTAGGTTGCTGGTGGTTTCTTCCAAAAGTATAGAAGTTTTACTTACCTTGCATGGCTGTGTGCCAATCTAAAATAAGTTCTTGCTTGTCTTAGTCAGTGTGTCAGTGAACTGGTAAGTATCTGTAATGGTATGATTACACAAAAGGGTTGACTTACCTTGAGTATAACTGATGTATCTGAAAAGAAGTTATAGGTTCATAATGTTCCTACAATAAGTGTGTCACTATTCACAAAGGTATATTGTCCAGTTGACTTAATATGTGATTTATGTATTTATTTATTTTATTTATTTATTTGGATTTATAAAGCGCCCAGCGGCCCGTGGGCATCGCGGCGCTGTTACAGCATATTCACTTAGTACAAGTTAAATTTCAGGACAGCGATACAGATTTGGGAGGATAAGTAATAGGCAGTGATACATGTTAAAAGCATTGTGGAAGCAGTTTAATTAAACAAGTTAGATTTTAGAACCTTCCTGAAGACTGTGAGGGATTCTTCGTGCCGTAGACTAGTCGGGAGTGCATTCCAGGCTTTTGGGGCTAGTACTTCAAAGCTAGAGCCGAAAGCCTTGGCTCTGTTGAATGCTGGGACTGCGAGTAGGGGGGAGTATTGGTCCCATCTTGGTCTGTGGGCCAGAGCATGGTGCATTCTTTCAGTCAGGTAGGCAGGGGCGGTCTGGGCAATGCATTTGTGGGTGATTGTGAGGGCTTTGAAAGTTATGCGTTCTTTGATTGGGAGCCAATGGGCATTTTTTCTTGCCTGAATGTCCTAGGGATGCTAAGGGCGGCTCTGAGGGCACTGTTTTGTGCTGTTTGGAGTTTGTTAATGTTCTTTGCGGAGGTGCCTAGGAGTAAGATGTTGCAATAGTCAATGGTGGCTCTCGCAATGTTAAGGCAGTTGGTTGGTGATAGGTGGGGTTTTACTGCATTTATGATTTTTGTTGTGAATGCTGCAGAAGATGAAATGGCACTGACTTGCTTGTCCATGGATAGGGTGGCATCCAGATATACGACAAGGGTTTTCACTGTGGTGGAAGCTGTGATAACAGTATTCTCAATACTGAAAGAACTGTATTTGTCGTCTAGTTTTTTTAGGGATTCTTTGGGGCCTATCAGTAGGATTTCAGTTTTTTCCCCATTTAGACAAAGACCATTGGCTGCCATCCAAGCCTGGATGCGTGCATATGTCTTCTGGAGAGTGTTGAGGTCTTGATCATAGTTCTCTGTAAGTCGAAGAATAATGTGTGTGTCGTCGGCATAGTTAGTAAAGGCTATGCCGAATTCTTCAAGGTCACTCAACAGTGGGAGGGTGAATAGGTTGTATAGAGTGGGGGAGGTACAGGATCCTTGTGGCGCTCCACACTCAATGGGAGATGGAGTGGCTGAGGCCTGGTCGGAGAAGACCCTCCTCGCTCGGCCTTCCAAGAAGGAGGTTACCCAGGCGGTGGCTTCTTGGGAGAAGTGAGCGGTGTTAGTGAGATGTCTACATAGGATCTTGTGGTCAACCAGGTCAAAGACAGCTGAAAGATCCAAGAGTAGGAGGAGTGAGGATTTGCCTTTGTCCATGGATTCGAGTAGTTGATTCTTGAGGTCTAGAAGTGCTGATTCTGTGCCATGACGGGGACGGAAGCCCAATTGTCTTTTTCCAAGGATGTTGTGGGTTTCTAGGTAAGATTGGATCTGTAGGTAGGCAGCCTTAGCTGGAATTTTTAACAGGAAAGGCACGGTGGTAATAGGATGGTAGTTGTTAGGAGAGTCTGGGTCAAGGGTAGGTTTCTTTAGAAGTGAGCGGACCCAGGCTTCCTTGAGGGTGAGTGGGACGGTGCTGTTGGTGAAGGAGGCATTGATAAAGGTGGTGATGAAAGGGGCCAAGGCTGTGGCACAGTCCTTGACTAAGTCGGCTGGGCATGTGTCACCTTTACATAACAACGGTTTGATATGTTTCATGATCAATAGGACTTCCGGGATTGTTACTTCCCTGAATGCAAAGGGTGTGGGAATGTTTGTGCCAGGTTGATCATCAGCTGCTTGTCGTGTGGCCGAGGGCTTAGGTGTTGGTATGGTGGTTTTAGGCAGATTGTCAAATTGGGTCTTGATTTCCTGCTGAGTGTCGCGGTACAACTCGTAGGGTCTACTACTACTGTATGTAATCTAAAAGTAGTTATTCGTGTGACATTCCTAGAACTCCTGTTAGGTGTTCCACACAAGGTTATATGTTTTGGCCTGTGTGCCTTCAAACATAGTGATGTGTTTTTGCGACAGTGTTTATGACTGGCTAGTACTTACCCCAAGACCTAACTTGGCCTATATGTTTATTTATAATAAACATTTTTTTATTACAATACTCCTGGTTGTCAGTGATTCTATTGTATCCTTGGTGTACTACAGGTTCAATGTACTTACCTACCACCCTCTCTCCCTCCTAAAATAAGCCTGGCTGCTCTGTCTACGCTACCATGAACTCAGGTGGTACAGTCTTGTACTAAGAGTGGAGTCTTGTACTGTCTCAGTTCAATGGTTTTACTAAGCTCTTAGTTAGACTTCAGAAAACTGTCCTAAAGAAATCAATAATTGAAACACACTGACAAGACGGTGGAGAAATACATTGTGGAGCTGTTATATCCTCTCTCTGTCCTTTGTCACTGCGTCAGAATGGCCCAGAGAGTTAAATCAAGGCACAAAAACATTACACCTTGCAGTTATGCCCCGGTTTATAAATCCACCCATTTAAAATTAGACTGTTAGACTGTTAGAGTGTTTTTTGTAGTAGTAGCAAATACTAGTTACATAGAAAGAAAATCTACAGTTCATGGGAGGCAGGAGGAGATCACATTCAGTTTCTGCATATAAGAGCACCTTCAAATATTGACCATATCAAATAGTAGTTGCACATATAACAACTTTTTGGAAGGAGATATTAGATATTTGTAAGTGTGTGTGTGTCACCCTTTAGTAGATGTTTCAAATAAGAGTTGTTAGGAAAATCAGTATTTTTCCTGTTAGGCAGGAGGAGATTATTTTCAGTGACTGTAAGTATTTGTGCTGTCATTTAATAAGCAGCCAAATACATCACAAGTTGCAAAATTGTGAATAGCTAATCTTAGAATTCGGGTAGACAATCAAAACAGTATTTACTTGATGGACAGGTATGACATTTAAATAAGAAAGTCGATTTGTGTCCCTACTGCTGACTCTACTACAACTCATAAATGCATGTGACATGTCTTGTCTGTGTAAGAAAGAGAACACAATGTAATCATTTGAAGGCAAGCAGGAGGTTAAGTAACATTCAATGGTTGTAAGCGACTGATCCATCTTGTGTTGGCTACATCAAATACAAGAAGGTAGTTGCTGAGAAAAAAGTATATTTCTTGGTAGATTGGAGGAGACTTTAATCAGTGGTTATATCTTAGTGTGTTGTATTTTGTTTGGGAAGCCAACTACTAGTAGCACATCTAAAAGTATATATGTCTTGGAAGGCAGAAGACATTTAAATTCAGGTTCTAAAAGTGACTTTGTTATCTTTTAGTAACCCGCCAAAACATTTGCTGCAAGTGGCAAAGTTAAGAATAACACAACTGAGAATTTGTTTAAGGTAACATGCATTCTGTGTCTATTATTACGTTTGTACGTTTTAGGCAGACATACCAAATACTAGTTGAATAAAAGATCTTCTATTTATTAGTAGGCAGGATGAGATTATATTCAGTGGCTACAAGTGACTGCACTCTCTTTTAGTGGCCATAGCAACTACTAGTTGCAGAGAAAATTAGTATACGTCTTAGTAGGCAGGAGAACATTATATTCAGGGCCTCTAATGGAGAAGGTAATCTTTTTGTGCCCCTGACAAATACTAGATGCAGAGAATACAATCTTATATTTCTTGGAAGGTAGGGGTAGATTACATTCCGTGGCTATCAGTGACTGCATCACCCAAAGTGGCTGGACCAAACAATAGTTTGTATTTGCATTGATAAAGTCATATGATTCCTGGATGGCAGGATGAGTGATTGTTAGTGTATTGATTGACTTTTAGTGGGCAAACCAAACCAAATACTTGTCACAGATGCTAGGTTGCCAATTACAAATCTTAAACTTCCTTTTAGACAAGAAAGGGCATTTAGGTCCTATAACTCAATAGGTTTTCTTTAAGTGGAGTGGTCCTACCTAAAAGCTAGTTGCAGAGAAAAAGAGTCTTACCAGAAAACTATAACAAATGCAGAATGCATCAGCAAGACTACTCCTCAGACAAACTTGGAGAGAACATATCACACCAGCAATGAGCTCCTAGCAGTCAAAAAAAGGACATACTTCAAAACATTCTCTATGACAGACAGAGCAATCGATATACAAACAAACCGAAAGCTGAGGTCCAGCAACAGCATTCACCTCGAACCAAAACAATATTCAAAGCAGAAATTTGGTGGATCAGCCTTATCCTGCATCTCGGCAAAACTTTGGAGCTCACTCCTGATGGAAATACGAACAACAGAACACTGCTTAAAATTTTGAAAAACATGGCTCTTAAACTCACCGAGCTAAACAGGAAACACTGTTGAAGGGAAACAGCCAAAACAAGAGAAACAGCCAAAACAACCAAAACCTAATGAACCAAAATGTGGATACTCCAACAAAATAAAGCATTTTAACACAAACCACCATAGAAGAATGTGATCCCTGCCAGACCAAAACAACCACTGCATAGAAGGGCACAGACTACTATCATCACCAACTAATGCTACTAAAAACCTTCCGATATTCTGCATACTCTTTGTTAAACACTAAGCAAACCACACACACCTCTACCGCAACAGAGACCTACAACCAACAAAATTCACAGACTCAGCAACACCCAACTAGACAGAACACACAACAGAAAACTAAACCAATTACACACAAATCATCCTACACATACTTTTAGGCAAAGACCCGAAAATCAATAATACAAATAATCCACATGAGTCACTAAAGTGCACAGGAGCAGGAAAAAACACAAGTTTATTACATGCAACCACGGCCAGGAATAAATGAATAAATTGAAAAAAATTGTTCAAAAAGCAATACAATGGTGGTGTTTTATAGTAGAAAGCAGAGTGACATCGCAAAACATTGTTTCAAATACCATTCTCTGACGGTCTATCAGGATTGCTCTATAGGGGAATCTATAAAATGCCTAGCCCTACTGGCCTATTCTATCATTTGTGACTGTTCTGTTAGCTACATCATTATAATGACTTCATGGTGGTACCATTTAGTTTGCCAGACTTGTGATTGGATAATCAACATTTTATTATGTTTCATTTAATCCTCAGCATTCAATTGGTGGAGCACCTTTGGCCTTTCTGGGGTAAGCCGCTTTGGTCATTCTTGACCTATGAAATTGTGATGTGTGACCAGAGTGACAGCAATTGCATTTTTCACATCCTGTTCTCATGATAATTAAATGTTGGTACCATCTTACCGTTCTCACCTTTCAAGCTCCGTCAACCAGCACCATATTATTGAAATTTCTGATTGGAAACATGTAACTACTCCCTTTCCTTTCCCATGGTGTATGTGCATGACCTCATGTAATGTGATCATAGGCCCTTTGATCTGGGACCATGCACCTGTTGGGATTATGTGTGTTTTACCTCTGTATGGACATGTAGTCTCATAGCTGAAATCATTCCTGTAATTCAATGCTGTGTCCTATTCAATGTACAACCTTTATTGTGTCTTCTGTGTTGAGCTATGGCCTTTGAATTCTCCTTTGGCCTCTATGCTGAATTCTCCCTGAGGGCTTAGATTATCCATTGTATGTGTCTCCACTCCTTGGCAGATGTTTTCCTACAGGGGGTGATGTGCTTCTTCTATTTTATTATTATTTGTCATTCTTATTTTCCCTTCTAACTTATTGTTTTCTGCCTGCAGCTGTCTCCGCCCAGCCATGCAGGCTTCCAGTGCTTTCCTCTTTGCTGGTTTCACCCAGCACTCCCATCTCACTGCCTTCCCTCTCTCATTGCGGCTCCTCCGCTTTGAGCTCTGCTACCAGTTTCTCTCTTCTGTTCCGTGCTGGACTTCCCCTGCTTCACCGTGGCTTCTCCGCGTGCACCAACCTGCAGCACTCTTTCTCTGTATCCCGCTCCAGAAATTGTGCTGGAGTTCCCTCTCTCCTTCGCCACTCCTCCACGTGTACAAATCTGCAGACTGAATATATAATAAAGGGTGCCTGGCTTTGTCCTGATATGCCCAGGGGGGTAAATAGTAATAATGAAAATAATCAGGATGGGAGATCAAGACAGCTAGATTCTGGATTCATTTATTTAATCTCAAAATAGTAACATACTGATAAGTATTTACTTTTTTACAAAACAACAGTGAACCAACAGCTTTTTCACTTTATCAATGGGGGGTACTGCTAACGTACCAACCTCTTCAATATTGAGGTTATTTTCCTCATATTAGTGCACATTCTCTAGCAAACAATTAGACATTTCAAAACAAAAACGGGTAAGTGCTGCCCAGGATTACTAGTGGTCCATGGGTTTTGTAAAACATAACACATAACAATATGTATAAACATAAAGGTGAGACAAGGCGTTGTGTCACAGATCGACACTGTAGAGTTTCGCCAACTGTAGCGGTTGATAGAAGCTAGTTGTTGCGTTGGCCTTCTTCAGGACAGGGGTGAAGGATAACTCTATCCGTGTGGTATCTGTCAGAGTATAATAAAGATGTGAAAGGCTGTTATGATGGTGTTTGATCTTTGTAACATTTTATACTTTATAATACTTGTTAGTGGCTGGTTGGTGCCAACAAATACACTGGGAAGTGTATTCATGTAGAACTTACCGTCAAAGAACGACGCAGCGGTAAAGCTTCTACAAAAAATTCCTCAGCTTTTCATGGTGAAGACTGGTAAGGCGGGGTTATGAATACACTGCTTTGGAGATTGAAGAGTGTAAAAATCACTCTGGATATCCTGGGCACAGTCAGTTGGCCAGGATGTGGTGACGCCTACAAGTGGCATGTTAAATCCACAGGTCTGTGAAAAAAGAATGGAGGAATAACATGTAATCCGACAATATAAAATAAATGAAAGAATGTAAAAAAAGGTGTGATGCCGAGTGTTGGAGCATGCCTAATGACAATAAAGTAATTGGTGCCGGGTGGTGGCATCCCGCGAGTGATAAAGTATGCGTATAGTTATCACTATGGACTAGGTGACACATAAGAAGGTAAACGTGAATGGGATTAAGAGACGATCCTTGGCTCGGTGTGCACGGCAAATGGATAGTGCATAAGTCCATGACCGCACCCGTGTGGTGGTGGGAGCGTGATCAGCCCTGTACGATGTAACTTACTTGATTGTAATGCAAGGGTCTGAATCTCACTGCGTGATCGGCAGTGTATACTGAGTGTTGCCCTGGATATAAGTCTGAAGGCTGTATTGCAAGCCCCGCCCATAGGCCTACACGGCCAATCATGGTGTGCCGGATGGGCCAATGGGGAGAGAGGTGTTTGCGTGACGTGGCGCCCCGTCCGGGTGAAAGTGAAAGTGAGTCTGGTTGGCTGATGCTGCTTGCAGCTTGACCAATGATAAATGGACTCAGAATGGTGACTGTTGTTGATAGGTCCCGACCTGAGTGTGGTAGAAAAAATGTGGTCGCTTGTGTAGACATGAACGGGGAAAAATGGAAAAAAGGTGCCTAATGCCTGAAGCATGTTGGGGAATGTGGTCCTGCAAGAGCGGGTGCCCATATCTGGAACTATGCAAAGGTCTCTTATTTGAGCACCCTGGAGGCAGGAGCGAGGAGTGCTCACAAGTGAGCCCTATCTCTCTGTGGGGCTGTGTGCACATATCTGGGTATGGAATAGTGTGGCCTGATTTGCAGGGTACAATTGGTGACTGGTTTCGACACAGTTCAATAATGTAGTAGATGCAAGTTTCATCAAACAAGTATTTTGTTGCACAACTGCGTTATTAGTGCAACAGCAATGATCATATCCATGTGATATAAATCTGACATAAGAAACATTTGATCTGTGAGAAGTAACTGAGTAATTGATCTCTGCCGGATATCTAGAGCACCAGATGCATTTTTCAAAAAAGTTAAAGAAATGTTGAGAACATGTACGACACTTTGAATTTCTAGGTGTATACTGTTTTATAACCAAATATTGTCAGGGTGACACTATGAACGTGTCATTGCTATTATAACATGTTTGGTCTCAGCATAAACCATTTCATTAACATAATTCAGTTCAGATATACGTTCAGCGGGGTGATGCTTTTGTTTGTAGAATACAATACAGTACATATGCATAATTTCATTCAGGTTTACGTTAGGCATGGTAGTGATTTAGTGAGATGCGTTTCTCCTATCACGACCCAGGGTTTTGTGTACATCAAATGATGTGTACCAAGTTCAAAGTGGACTAGACAATGGGATACATAGGCAAGGTATATTTAGGTAAACTAGGGACCTTTGACTCGAGCTGAAAAGGTCTATGCTGTTATGTAGATGCCAATATAAAATAATGGTTGGGCGTGAGTAAGGGTGGAGAATGCCCATGTGGTATGGTTCCTGGCAATGAATCTAAACGCCAGGTTGTGGATTAATTCCAAAAGTGCTTCCATTCGACTGTGATATTCAGTCCATTTTTCACAGTGTCTAATCTATGCACCCATTTTTGTTCCAATTTTGTCAGTGATAGATTGATGTCTCCACCTCGCTTTTGAGGGGTCAGTTGTTGTACAATTGTACAAGTCAACAGCTCATTGGTGTGTCCTTTCTTGGTAAAGTGTTCAACAACTGGTTTATCAACCACTGCACTTTTGATGCATGACCTGTGTTCATTCATCCGTTGTTTGATGGGCCTGATTGTCTTGCCAGTGAAGATTAGTTCACACGGACATCTGATGACATAGATGACGAATTTGCTTTCGCAGTTGGTGTGATTTTTCCTGTGGAAGTCCTTATATGTGAAGGTTTTGCTGGATTTAGTGTATCTACATGTCAAACATCGGCCGCAGCTGAAGTGTCCAACCACAGGCGTTAGATTCCATAATGTTTTCATTTGATTTTCCTTTTCCAAAAAGGTGTGTACCAGTGTGTCTTGCGGGTTTTTGTTCTTTTTGAAGGTAAAAAGAGTTTTTTTTTTGCCAGGGTTCCCTCATTTTTGATGTGGTACCAATGTTTATTGATTGAGGACTTGGTAAGATTACTGATGGGATTTAAGGTAGTGACCGTCCTGTCGATAGGGTTCTTCTCCGTAAGGGTAAGGCAGTTGGTGTGTTCTGTGTTGGCTGCTCTCTTTTTCACCATTTTTATGGATTTTTTGAGGTACCCTCTCTCTGTGAGATGTGTTTGTAGCTGGTTGGCATGGTACTCAAATCTCGCTCTTTCAGTGCAGTTTCTGCATACGCAAAGGAATTGGCCGTATGGCAAGTTGTATTTAAGACCTTCTGGATGGTAGCTTATAAAATGCAGAAGGCTGTTCCTGTCTGTAGTTTTCCAGAAAAGTTCGATCTTGAGGTTGTTTCCAGAGCGATATATGTGTAGATCCAAGAAATGGATTGTCTGAAGTCCCATTCTAGGTTAAATTTTATATGTTGGTTCCGTATATGGAGCCATTGATGGAAGGCTACAAGTTGTTCCTTGGTGCCTTGCCAAATGAGGAGGACATCATCTATATGGCTTCACCCACTTCACATCATCTGTCTTCACCCATACAGAGCTCCCATCGGGCCTTCAATCGCCCGCCTACTGAGCCACCTCACCCTTCCCTGGACTTTGCTCTTCGCTAATCTGACTCGCCAGATCCACCAGTGTTTGTATGCTGTTGGCGCTCTCGAGCTCTACCTCTGGGCCGCCATCTTGGCCTCATTCACCTGCCTGTGGGACCGCCTCAACCTTACCACCAGTGCTCTCCAAACCTCACCATCTCAGAGCTCACCACTATTACCTGACAACCGCCTGCTGCTCTGAATGCCACTGTGCCACATTGCCTACACCACCAGTGCTCCCCTAGCCTGCTCTCCAGCCCACCCTGCCCCTGTGGGGCTTCTACTTCCACCTGCAAGAGTCACTGACTCCAGTCCACCCTGACTCTACCAGGCTGCCGCACAAGAGTCTTCCTTCTTCCTCCTCCTCCTGAGGTCACTGGACCTACTTCTCCGACAGCACTCTCCAGACCTGGACCTGTCCATCTCCTCCTGCACTCCAGCCCGCCTCGACCTGTCTGCCTCCAGCCCACCTTCCGTCTTCCACTCCAGAGGACTCCGGACCGCCTTCCTTGCACCTCTTCCTGACCTCCAATTCTCACCTCTCTGCCCTGGATGCTCTGCTGCTCTGCTGACCTCTCCAACTGCTCTTGATCACTTCCTGCTGCAACCCCTATCCAAAGGTCTCTTCCACCCTCATCCATACACCCTCGGACGCTCTGCTGCAGCCACTCTCACCCCCCTGCCTTGTCTCCCTCTCACCTACTGTGACTCTCCATCCTTCTCTAAGACCTCCCCCCATCCATCTAGCCCCCCCCATCCTTCAGCATCTACAACAGCCCCTGACACCAGCTATAACTGTGGTCACACTGGTGTGTGGCCACCAGCACTTACTCCATTCCCCTTCCAGTCATGCACCCTATCTGTCTTTCCCTTCGTCGGCTTCCCTCCATCTCCCTCTTCCTCCTCCTCCTTCTCCTCCTCCACCTTCCCCTCATCTTAATGCCCACCCCCTCCTCCCACCTCTCCGCCTGCCTACCCCTTCCTTCCCGCACAATCCCTCGCGCACTAATCTTATCCACCTCCCCACTGACAACCCCTCCATCATCATCAACATTGCCCCCTGGAACGCCCGATCCATCTGTAATAAAGCCACCCTACACCTGTTCTTCCGACTCAATCTTCACTTCCTCTGCATCACCGAGACTTGTATCCCCCCTTCAATTTCACTGTCGCTGCATCTCTCTTCACCTCCTCTACCTCCTTCTCTCATGTCTCTCGCCCCTCTGGTCACGGAGGCTGTGTTGGCCTCATTTTTCACCCTAAATGTCTTTCCTCATCCCCTTCCCTCACCCTTCCCACCTTCTCTTCCTTTGAATATCTCTTCAAATCCTTCTCCCATCCCCACACAATCTCCTTCTTGATTATCTACAGACCTCCTGGTCCCCTTTCTTCCTCCTAAGAAGACCTGGACCATCCTGTCTCTCGCATCTCTCCCTCCCCTACTCCTCTCTCAGTCCTCAGTGACTTCAACCTCCCTCTCACATCCACATCTTATTCTTCTCCTCTTCTATCATTACTTGACTCTTACCTCCTCTCTCCCCTTCCCACCCCCCCTACGCACTCCTCTGGCTCCACAGTCAATCTCATCTTTCTCTCTTCTTACCCTTCCTCCGCTGTATCGTCTCTCCCCAACTATCTCTCTGACCATGCCTTGCTCTCGTTCTCCCTCCCCCCTCCTCACCTTCCTCCCCCTCTCCACCCTCTCCATCCTTCTCTCGTTGCAACCTCCGCAACTTCAACCCTCTTCTCTTCCTCAAATCATGTTCTTCCTCCCTTCCCCCCACCCGACTTCGCTTCCCTCTCAGCTGATGACGCCCTACCCTCACTGTCCTCCTCTATAACCTCCAGTCTTGACCAACTCTATCCACTTACTTCCTTTTCCCCCTCTCACAAATCTTCCCAACCCGGGCTCTCGTCTCACCTTCTGTCCATGCACCGCCTCCTCCGTTGTCTCGAACAACGCTGGCTCAAATCCCCTTCTCTGACTAATCAATCCTCTTATTTCTCATATCACTCTCCCTACGACTCTTGCCTCTCCTCTGCCAAGCGCTCCTACTATTCTACCCTCCTCCACTCACAAGCCTCTCATCCCCACTATATCTTCCAGACCCATTCTTGCCTTCTCTCCCCTCCTACTTCTGACCCTTCCACAAACTTTCCCCTCGCTCCCTCTGACTTTGCTAACTTCTTCTGATCCAAAATCCTCTCTCTGCGCCAGAACATACTCTCCTCTCCTTCCTTCTCCCCTCCTACCCCCTCTCCATCTTCCAGATCTGCCAACTTGTCCACCTTCTCTCCTATTACCCCAGCCTGTGTCTCCTTTCTCCTGTCCAAAACTCACCCAACCACTGCCCACTCTGATCCCATCCCCACTTCCCTCATCCCCAAAATCTACCCTCTCCTCATTCCCTACCTAACCACCTTCTTCCACATCTGTTTCTCCTCAGCCACTTTTCCTTCAGCTTTCTAACACGCCACTGTAATCCCTATCCTGAAGAAACCTTTTGCTAGCCCTCTTCTTGCCTCCAACTTCGGACTAATCTCTCTTCACCCCTTCATCTCAAAACTCCTCGAGCGCCTAGCCTACTCTCAACTTTCTGCCTTCGTCTCATCCCACTCCCTCCTCCCCACATCTCAATCTGGTTTCCGTCCTAAACACTCCTCTGAGACCGCCCTCACCTATGTCCTCAACTCTCTCCTCACTGCTCGCTACGCTAAGCAATCTTCATTTCTCATCCTCCTTGACCTTTCTGCATCTTTTGATACTGTAGACCACCCCTTACTTCTTAGCACTCTGTCCTCCTTTGGCTTCAAAGGCTCTGTTCTCTCCTAGCTCTCCTCGTACCTCTCCAACCGGTCCTTCACTGTCTCCTGGAGCGGTCATACCCCCTCCATCCTCCCCGTGAACTATGGCGTCCCTCAGGGATCTGTACTTGGGCCATTTCTTTTCTTTCCCTATACCTCCCTTCCACCCCAATCATCTCTTCTTTCAGCATCTCCCACCACATCTACGCTGATGACACCCAACTCTTTCTTTCCTTCTCTTCCTTCACATCTGACCTCCACCACACTCTTTCTTCCTACCTCACGGCCAGAAAAAACTGGATGTCATCCCACTTTCTTTCCCTCAATACTGACAAAACTGAGGTGCTTTTCTTCTTTTCTTCCCTCCCAACACCCTCTTCCCCTCCCCCCACCTTTCATCCACTTGCCACCTTCCAACCTCCCCCTATCTACCCATGCCCGCAAACTCGGCCTCCATCTCGACTCCTCTCAAAACCACATCTCTCTAGTATCTCGAGCCTGCTGGCACCACCTTTTCAACATCCGTAAGATCCACTCCTCTCTCACATTCCATGCTTACAAACTCCTAATCTCCTCCCACCTCTTCTACTGCTCTTCTCTACTCGTTGGTCTCCCTGTCTCTCACCTTACTCCCCTAAAATCTGTCTACCACTCATCTATTCGTACTCTATGTCTTGTCGGCCCTCAAGACTCTATTTCTTCCTCTCTCACTCAATTTGGCTGGCTTCCCTTCATCTCACAACTGAAATTTCAATTCCTCCGTCTTGTCTATAAATCTCTCCATGACCCTTCCCTTCTTCCCTCCTCTCATTACACTCCCTCTCCCGCTCTGCTGCTCAGCAGACTCCCTGCCCCATGTGCCTCCTCACGCTTCTGCTCCTTCCAACTCTTGGACCCCCTACACTGGAACTCCCTACCACTCTCCATCCGCTCCACCCCTACCTATCCATCCTTCTGCTTCTCCCTGAAATCCCATCTTCCAAACTCCCCCCTGACTCCCCTCCCCCACCTCTCTCCCCTTCCTTGCCCCCCTTCCCCACCCACCTTTCCTCCTTCCCCAATGACCTCAAACCTGTCACTGTTACCAATTGGGGGCATTGATGACACTAGACTTCTCCCCCTTCCCTTGCCCTTGCCCTACCCCTCCCCTCATCTCCCTGACCTCAAAACAGACATTGTAACCCCATCACCTAACCCCTCTCCCATCACCTTCCCCCACTTTCCCCCCTCCTTTAATAAATTGCTCTACTTATTGTTCTAATGACTTGTTTCATGTTGTAATTATGCTTCCTCACTTTTGTACCTGTTGTTAAACCTGTAAAGCGCTTTGGCTTAAAGTGCTAAATAAATTCAATAAACATAAACATATATAGCGACGCCATAATCTAATGTTATCTTTATAGGGATTACTGGTGTTGTAGATGTGGTCGTCCTCATATTGGGCCATGTATAAATTGGCCACATCCGGAGCAAAGGTGTCGCCCATGATAAATCCCTTCACTTGTTGGTAAATCTGTTTCTGGAACAGAAAAAAGTTTTCAGACATAGCTAAGCGGATGCATTCCAGAATGAAATTGGTCGGTGTGGTGGTGACGTCAGGTCTTTTGTTGAGACAGATGGTTAATGCTTCTAATCCTTCTTGTTGTAGGATGGAGGTATATAATGACTCCACATCCAGGGTCACCAGAATACAGTCTGGGGAAAGATCCAGGGTCTGTAAGGTCTTGATGGTATCAGCGGTGTCTTTTAGGTAGGACGTCATTTTTCTAATGAAGGGTTTCATAAAGAAATCTGTATATAGTGAGAGTGGTTCCAGCAATGAATCGCAGGCTGAGACGATCGGTCTACCAGGGGTTTGGTGGCATGTTTGTGTATCTTTGGTAAGATGTAAAATGCAGGAGTTCTGGGGTATGTTTTGTTAAGGAATCTGCGCTCGTCCTCTCAGATCCAGCCCTCTTCTTCCGCATGCCTGGTAAGGCTTGTGATCTCCTCTTGCAGCCGTTGTATCGGATCTCTGTTGAATATTTTGTAGGACTCGGTGTCTGCTAAGAGTCGTAGACATTCTTGCTTGTTATCAGTGGTGTCTATTAACACTATCCTGCCTCCTTTATCAGCTGGTTTGACAGTGATTGATCGATCAGCATTCAGTGCACTTATAGCTTTCCTTTCTTCTTGGCTTAAATTGTCTTGGTAGAAGTTTTTATGGAATAATCCTTCAGTGACAGTTTTCATGACTATTTTTTCAAAATTGTTGAATTCCACAGGAATGGTGTGAGGTGGTGACATAAAAGTGAACTGGGGTTTTAGGCCAGTAATATTGTCATGTTTTTTTTCTTGTCCAGGCTCGGCCATATTGTCTGTGTCTGGATTTTTCGGTAGATATACCTCAAAGAAGTATTTCAATCTGTGGTTCCTGAAAAATCTTTTCAATTCCGCTTCTGTCTGGAATGAGTCGGCTTTGGTGGAAGGGACGAAAGAGAGACCTCTCCCTAGAAGTGCTTGTTCTGCATTGTTCAGAGTTCTGGAGGATAAATTAAAGATTGGTATTTGTGTCAAGGTTGTTTGGAGTACCATTGTCTGGTGCCCATGTATTGGCCTGTCTGTTGTGGTCTCCTCCTGGGGCTTCCCGACTGCCCGCCCCCCTCTGAAAAAAGGGTGTTGGGAGGTGGTACTGGAGGCCTTTTCACACTAGGAGGTCTAGAACTACTCCCTCTTGATGATCCAGAGCTGCCGGAGAAATTGACAATGCTGTTATATCTATGGTAGTTATTATACTGTTGTTGTTGTAGATCACTGTAGTAACTGTCTCTTAGATAGGGGTATGTCTTTTCTTCTCCGTAACTGTTGAGGTCCTTTTTGAATTTTTGTACCTTCCTGTCTACTGTGATTTGTTTGAACTTAGCAAGTTCTTCTTCTAGTTTCTCTAGTTTTTGCTTAGCTTCTGCTATGGTGGTGTGTCATCAGAGACATTTTTATTTAGTGCGGACAGTTCTTCTCCTTGTTTTTTGAACTCTTCCGCCTCTGTATCGATGATTAATATGATCCAGTCACGGCTGCACTTATGGCCCACTCCACTAAAATTGGTTTTGAATTTAGGGTTGTCTTTGAAGACTCGTGGGATGTTTTTTACCTGTAGTCCCTCGGGAATGATGCCGGCTTTTAAGTAATATTCTAGCATAGAAGTGCTGTGCATCTCAGTGCAGATCAATTTCTTTTTCCTTTGGTGTATTGCGTCTAGGTCATCCTTGTTGAATCCTTGTGCGATGGCTCTTCCTTGTGCTCCAGTGGAGGACGCAGTGCCTAGAGGTTTCTGGAAGTATTCATCTGTGTATCATACTATGTTTACTTTTTCCATAATTTGGAATGAGTATAAGGAAGTGTGAGTATTGTTGTTAATCCATACTCTAGATACGAATGGCCCTACAACCATGGGTTGTGCTATGTCAGAATATATATAAAAGGGTGCCTGGATATGTCCTGATATGCCCAGGGAGATAAATAGTAATAATGAAAAAAATCAGGCCACCACAACAACTAGCTTCAATCAACTGCTACAGTTGGCCGAAACACTACAGTGTCGATCTGTGACACAGAGCCTTGTCCCACCTTTCTGTTTTTTCATATTGTTGTGTGTTATGTTTTACAAAACCCATGGACCACTAGTAATCCTGGGCAGCACTTACCCGTTTTTCGTATTGAAATATTAATTGTTTGCTAGAGAATGTGCACTAATACGAGGAAAATAACCTCAATATTGAAGAGATTGGTACGTTAGCAGTTCCCCCCATTGATAAAGTGAAAAACCTGTCCGTTCACTGTTGCTTTGTGAAAAAGTAAATACGTATCAGTATGTTACTATTTTGAGATTACATAAATTAATCCAGAATCTTGCTGTCTTGATCTCCCATCCTGATATTTTTTCATTACTACAACTCTGCAGCCTGACACTCTGGATCCCGCTGCACTTTTGGGTTGGCTTTCCCAAATCTTTCAGCAACCCTTAATTCTTCCTAATCAGCTGTCTGCTCTTCCGGACTTCTCTCTCTCCTCTCTTTCTGGGTTCTTCACAAGGCGCTCTTTCTACTTACCATTAAGCCTTGGCTTCAGTATTGCATTCTCTTGGACACAGAAGTCAAACTACCAATATTCAAACTACTGCTTATTGGAATCAAGAAAGCTTATTTATCCTGCTTCACAGAAGAAGGGTTTTTCGTGCCACAGGCTTTTTTCCCTTCATATTTGGCGACTCCTGGGAGGTCAGCCTCCTGTCTAGGCTGTGCATCCAGTGGGCATAGTGGCTACCTCTCAGGGTCGGCCTTATATCTACAAGGAAAGAAGATGTCTAAGAAGAAGGCATCCACAATTCCATCCGACGAAGAGGAGGTGCTTTCCACGGAAGAAGAATCAGGTGAGGAAGGTGTGTTATCTGAGAACAGTGACAAACAGTGTATGTTAGTTTTAAGAACATGCGCAGAACATTTATTAGTTTTATGTTTCACTTACTGAATTTGTGGGACCGGATTGAGCATTTTCCTTCACAGCCAATCACTATGCAGCATTCTACCCCTTCCCCTTACAGAACCTACTTCTGGTAGCAACATCTAATTAGGCCATGTCCCATTCTGCTGTCCCTGGGAAAGGTTTTCACCTCCTACTTCTAACCAATTGCTGTGCGACTTTACACTACGCTCAAGGCTGCTGACCTTGCCAGCACATTAGTCATGCAAAGTCTTGAACTGACTTCCTTTTGCTGTATAAAACTATCTCTGTTTTTGAGGGCTGCTATTCAAATGGCCCATGCATTGCCTTTCTTCTTGAGGCCTACTAGGTTTTAGGTGCCTAAGAAGCGTTAATGTATGCATGTATATATATTTCTTGTGTTACATTCTCTATCCTTTAGTGATTCCAGTCCACACTCATGGCTACCTGATGTGTTGCTTGCTTATTCCAGTCTATGTTGACATGTATGTACATGTTCAGTTATGGCTAACCTCTGTCCCTAAGTTATTCTATCACTGCCATACCATACATGACTTTAGGCCTATCTATGAATGTACCTATCTATGTGTAAGTGTTTTTTTTGCTGATTGCTATCTATCTCATGTGACAAAGGGAACTATAACTACAGCTGCTATGGCATGGTCATTGCCACACATGCTTGATTTATATAACAAACGCTTCCACTATCTCATACTTTGCTTCCTGTCTCTTGGGCCTACTCACTTGCATCTATATCTGTTTATGTGTCAAGTTGACTCTTGATGTATAATTCTGCTTAATAGTGTCTGCCATCTTTCTGTGCATCCAAACTCAAAATGCACGTCTGTGTGTGCATGTGTTGCTGTTCTTCATTAATCTTTCAGTGGAGGGATTTGGTGGGAATGTCAAGGTGATCTGCTTGTGACCTGGACATTTGGCCTTGGACGTGTGTTCTGTCTGGTGCTTTATTAGTTTTCTTAGCAGCTTATTTTCCTCTCACATGTGGAATGTAAGACATTCATCTCAACACACTCATACAACAAACAGCACCTAACTCTTACCAACTCCAGCACACAGTGACAGTTTTTTTCCAAACCGAAGCTACCACCTGCACATCAAAGCTCTCTAGCACTTCCCTTCTCTATTCCACTATCTAAGCCCTACTAGCCCTCCTTCCTTTTCAGTTCCACCAGAGCTCCTGGAGACCATGAAAATTGCAACATACCTTAATATATAATGTAAGCATGCAAAATGTCACGTTTTTTAGTGCACATTCTACAGCTTAATAAGGTAGAGATTGTGGCCAGCCATAACAAAATTTGTCTCTGAACAGACTAAAAAAGAATGGGTAGATATAGCTTGGGCGACATTATGCCTGGCAATAACATCCTAGTATTTTGGGCTTCGGTGGCTCATTGCCCCACATTGACCTTAACCAAGCATCCTGAAGATGATATAACAGCAGGTTATTGGGTACATTTCTTCTCTGAAAACTATAATCCAACTGGTGATGTTAGGCGTAAAGGAGGGTGAGTCCTAATTTTTTGTTGAAGGGGGATTGAGCTCGGGTAGGGACTAATTTTAAAGTGTCAAAAGACGCACAAAAAAGCTCGATTACCCCTCTTTTTGTCCACCTTGGAATTAGATCAGGGACAAGGAAAAAAGAATGTTGATACATTATCTAATTCATCTATCTAAAATTCACATCGAACAGAACATTTCTTCCAAAGAGTAAACAAAGTGAAAACACATTTTTAATCAATACATTTGTCACACATGGATATAAGGTGGGTGTTTTCCACAAGGCACCTCACGCATTTAAAAAGAATTAATAATTAGAAAAACAAGTACTAAAAAGTCCAGCAAAAAGCATATTTTCTTCTAATGGTGCCTAAGGTTAGTATAGTGACAGTTGTAACCGATCACCTTAACAAACTGTAAGTCTGCGGACATTCAAATCAATGTGTCTTTTTTACAGCACTAGCACTTCCTATTCTGGACAGTCAGAGTATGTTCCCCCTAATGGAAAAACAATTAACAATCAATATTTTGAATACAGTTTGTTAAAGTGATCTGTTACAACTGTCACTATACTAACCTTAGACACCATTAGTAGAACATGTGTTTTTTGCTGGACTTTATAGTACTTGTTTTTCTAATTATGAATTATTTTTAAATGCGTGAGGTGCCTTGTGGAAAGCACCCACCTTATATCCATGTGTGAAAAATGTATTGATTAAAAATGTGTTTTCACTTTGTTTACTCTTTGGAAGAAATGTTCTGTTCGATGTGAATTTTAGATAGATGAATTAGATAATCTATCGACATTCTTTTTTCCTTGTCCCTGGTGATATTAGGGCCTCAAGTTCAGGCAGGATTTAATATCACAACTTCCAGAAGGAAGAATTAGCTCAGAGTGAGGATACTGGCTTTAAGCTGGACGAGATGACACTTGTCATTAATTTAGAACATGCCCCATTAGTCCTAGGAAGATAATATTCCGGCACATTTATTTAAGGCACTGATAGAATTTTGTGCACCTCTTTTATTGTGCGCCTTCAACATTGTCTGAAGGGCATGTCAAATTCCAGACAGTTGGCACAGCTCTCGTCTATTATAGTCCTGAACTATAAAAAAGAAAATCGAAATGTGTCAAGGACATTTCATCCGTAATGCCTTTTTGATTCCTCCTACAAGATTTTTGGTAGGCTGGAACATACAAGACTAACGTCTTGGGGAGGGGAGCATAACATTCTTGCCTCACTCAAGGGAGATTTAAGAAAGACACTGGAACCATGGAACATGCAGTGAGACCAGGGTTTGAAATTGAGGGATGCAGGGATCAATTTAGTGCCTGGTTGTAGCATAGAGGAGCCTTGTTAGCTTGATACCAACAGCTACCAGGAGCAACTTTTGGCTCATTGGGCTAACTGATGCCTAACAAACACACCTATGTTAATTGAGCTCTGTGTGTTTGGGACATTAGGGTACATCTATATAATATTTATAACATAAGGGGTCATAAACAATGGACAAAATGATGTTAGCATTTTATGTGTAACTTAGATTGCTGTAACACTATTTGCTAGCTCCTCGTTCACCGGTGATAGCTCCTGGTCACTGGCTAATGCTGGATGCCTCAGAGGTGCTTTTATCTCCTGCTTATCAAATCTTAATTACGATCCCCATTAGCCTATATTTTGTGATGGCTAAATACTATTATCTTTATAAATCACCTGTGTACTCGACCTTCATGGAGATTTCTTTAGCATTTGAAATGGGAAAATGAGAAACACTTTGGGAGACCTTGCAAGATCTAAACATGGCTTATTATTTGTTAAATCTACTCATACTTCTCCACCCTGGGACTGTATATCAGTATTGATAGGGGAGAGAATGTATAGCAGTCTTCCCTGTCAATAGAAGTGCCCATCAGGACTTGTGTATTGCATCCCCTTCTGTTCAATTTATACAATAATGCCCTAGAGAAGAAACTTGTTAGAAAATATCCTGATGTCCTATCTGTAGGGAGGAGCTTGATCCCACTTTCTAGCTATGCAGACAATACAGTCCGTTTCGCTAGTGCCCCCAAAGGTCTCTAGGGATGATAAATGCCCAGGGGGACTTCATGAAGGGATGATATCACAACATCTAAATGTATTGTTGGTGTTTATGTTTATTGAATTTATATAGCGCTTTAAGCCAAAGCGCTTTACAACATAACAACAGGTACAAAAGTGAGAGAAGCATATTTCCAAACATGAAACAAGTCGTTAGAACAATGTGTCGAACAATTTACAAGGAGGAGGGGGAGAGTGGAGGAAGGTGATGGGGGTAACAGTGTCTGTTTTGAGGTTAGGGAGTGGGAGGAAAGGGGGAGGGGGAGGGGAAGGGCAGGGGGAGTGATCTGGTGTCCTCAATGCCCTTAAGTGGTATTAGTGATGGATTTAAGGTCAATAGAGAGGGGGAAGGAGGGAGGGAAAGGAGGGGGGTTAGGGTTAGAAGGGGAGAGTGGTAGGGAAGGAGAGTCGGGGGGAGTGAAGAAGAAGGGCTTTCACGGAGGAGCAGAAGAATGAGTAGGTTGTAGGTTGGGGTGGAGCGGATGGGGAGCTCGAGGGAGATCCAATGTAGGGGGGCCAAGAGTGGGAAGGAGCGGAAGTGTGAGGAGGCACATGGGGCTCAGGGTACTGTGAGGAGGTAGAGGTCTGCTGAGTGGAGAAAGCGGGAGGGGGAGTAAAAAGAGAGGGGGGAAGAAAGGTGGGGGGACAGGACATGGAGAGATTTGTAGACAAGACAGAGGAATTGAAATTTCAGTTGTAAGAGGAAGGGAAGTCAATAAAGTTTAGAGAGAGAGGAAGAAATTGAGTCTCGAGGGCCAAGGAGACCTAGAGTAAGAATAGAGGATTGGTAGATGGATTTTAGGGGAGTTAGGTGAGGGACAGGGAGTCCAAAGAGGAGAGAAGAGCAGTAGAAGAGGAGGGAGGAAGGATACTTCATATTTCTTCTTACTCAATTGAGTGAGATTAGAAATAGGGAAATAATTCACATATCTGGGAGTGGTCTTCACAGAGACCTTAAGAGGTTTAGGTCACACACACAAGGGACAAATGGCTATGACACAGATTAATGGGACCATCACCCAAGTGACAAACTATTGGGGTAAATGAATATTGGAAGTGATAATACAAATTGTATATGTCCCCGTCAAGGTCAATTGACCTTCATTGCTCTTCCATTTGGGGCATGAGTGAGTCTTATGACACAATTCAACTGGCTAAGCATGCCTTCTTCAATAGATTTGCAAGTCTGCCCAGTGTGTCCGCCAACTTTGCAATGCATAATGTGCTGGCCAAGACTATATTCAAGATCCCGCAAAAACCTGATCCGGTTTTATTCTGGCTATCCTTGTGGGCTAACCCATAGGCAACATTATTATGGTGTATTGTGAGATTGCTATTTTCCAGAGAGAACCTGACTAAGACTCAATTGTTTAAGCATATTTAAGGGAACCTGTCCCTGGGCCAGTGATTTTCTTTATTTCCACAAGCAAAGCTGACTGAGCGCAGCCATGGAAGAGCAATAGTTAAGAACCTTATGGTAAGATTTCAAGACAGTCAGAAAGGCATTGAACTGAATAAATTCAAAACAAAAGGGCTGTAACTACTAAAATCCCTGGTCCCGTAGGCAAATATAAGAAGTTTATAGCAACCAAGAATGGATCAGTAGATAGGGATGACACAGGTATTTTTCAAAACGTAATATTACAAATTTTGATCAATAAACACATCTTTCATTGTTACATGCAATGTTTTAAAAACCATAAATAACAATTCATCATCATATATTTCATCTATACTTCTCTCATTTCCAACTCACACATTCATTCAACATTTTTCTTAAAAAACAAACAAATTTGGCTCTTTCCAGAAAATGTATCATACACTTAATACATATATTTCTACACACACAATTTCAGTAATTGTCTGCCCAGTTTTGCTTTCAGGTGTCGTATTTTTCTTGGTCAAATAATTAACCCAAGTATCTTTTATAGTCGTCGACACGTGTTTCGGTCCAATATAACACAATTTGCTGTTTTTAAATCTCAAGACCTTCTTCAGGACGTGACGTGCAGACAACTGTGTCTGCGCTTGTGTTTTGGAAACGTATGCGCCAAATGTCAAATCTAAATAACATACATAAGATACCATCAGTATCCAGTGTCATCCCATATTATTTAAACTTTTGTGACTGTTATTGTCATATGTATAGCATCTGAACACACAAACCTACTCACCACTATGTGTCAATTCACAAATGGGCAACTAGATATATGGAATCAATCCTTCATAGAGTCAATGGTATAATCAAGACCTGTGAAACCAAACAGAGACATGTCTTAGTTCTTTGTACCAGCAAAAATGACTTACGGAAGTAAGTAATTATATGGACATAAAAAGTCTAACTTACAATTCTTCAGTGTTAAGCAGCACCTCAGATAAATGTTCAATGCTTCAAGAATCTTGGCGGAAAGATGAAAAAAAAAAATTCTCAAAACTTTTACTCCACAGACCTGTGAAAAATAAACGGATCTGTTGTATATGCTGTCATGAGTATCGGGTGATATTTGCCTAAAATACTAGATTCACAATGGGGGAGATGTACACTCACTGTGAGGTTTCTACGGACTGTACAGAAGTTATAAGTGTCAAACAATTCCTCGGCAACCGTCTTCATTGGTTAAATACACGAGGATGTTGGGAATAGTGTATATCTCAGGACTCAAGGAAGATTCTCTGGGACTGCCAGAAGGGACACCCAGCTCTATACACGAAAATCCCTCCTCCTCCTCCTCCTCACCTGTATGCAGGTCTTCCGATGAATCTTCCGGAGATATGGTCCTTCGTTCTCTCCAGGCGGCTTCTGGCTTTTTTATGTAGCTCTTAGAGCGAGCTCGTCTGGAAGCCACCTTGCCAATAGGCCAGTAGCTTGGCAGAAGTGCCCCCCAGGGAGCAAGCCCCAATACCAGAGAAAAGCCAAGCTAAAAAACCCTGGTGCAGCTTGAGTGCGATGTTTATAGCAGCTCCGGAGAAGTGAGGGCAGCCAAAGGTGCAGGCAGTAGCCAGCTGACAGATACGATGAAACTGAAGGTTTCCAGTTAATGCAGTGCGATGAAAACACTGGCTCCGTGGAGGTAGGGGCAGCAAGGAAAAAAGTTCAGGAAGCAAAAGTATAAGCAGGCAAGGAGGGGGAAACCACTCGCAAGCAGGAAGCGAGCGCACACAGGAGCGGGGGGAAAAGGAGGGAGCGGAGCGGGGAGCAGCAGCCGGGGAGCCGGAAAACGCCAAGCGCACAGGAAAAAAAACAGAAACGGCGGGGACAGCGTTAGGACCCAGGGGAAGCGAGGGTTGCAACGCGTCAGCCCGACGTCAAGGAGGAGTACAATTACGGCTGGCGTGATGACGCACAGCAACAACAAGGAAGACTAGACCGTCGCCGTTATTGCGGCGTCGGCCATTAGCGTCCCTTCCATGTCTTCCACAGCCGCCACTGCCCTCGTGTCATGACAGTATAGTAGTCACAAGAGTGTTTCTCTCTAATTACATAACACTATTTATTAATTGCATTCCCTCCATATTCTGAATAAGAAAATTGTTTGCATTATATGATCAACTTGTATGGCCAGGTGCAAGATTATTTAGTGTGGGTTAAAGGGTCTGCTGCTTGAGGATGGCTTACAAGTTATGGGCCTCATTACAAGTACGGAGTGTGGTAAACAATGGTGGTAATGCATTACCACTGCACTACAACTTTGGCAGTGAGGCGGTGGAAAAACCTCAAGCAAAATGTTGGGGATTAAATCTTCTGCTTTACGGCAAATAAATTGCTCAAGTGGTGGAAATACCACTAGTGGAATTACAGCATGTGTAAATACCGCCAGCGGCAATTCTTGCAAAATCCCCATGGAACACTACAGACTCCATAAATGGGACTAACACTGCCATAACATCACTTGTAATCCGGTGGTGATTCCACCAGAAAAAGTGTTGGTAACAATAAATTCCATTTGGGGATATTCCAGTGGATTTACAATTGGAATAATGCAAAGCGTGTCACAAGGAGGCGGGCGGCGGGAAATAAGGAAGAAACACCACACTCTTAATTTCATTTGACAATTGAAGAAACAGAAATTCATTTTTCCTTGTGTTCCCAAAACATTTCCAAATTAGGGCTATCACTCTTAGGCCATTACTAAGGGAACAATGAACAAGACAGTGGGCCTCAATATTAGTATGGCGATAAGGCAACAACGGTGCCGGTATCGCTACTGGCACCATTGCTACTGTACCACCATACTATGAGTTGTGCTTGCGGATCTCGCGGGTTGGACCTGGCAGGCAGCAAGCACAATTCGTGGATGCACCGGCACCGTTAAAAACGGTGCCGGTGTATCCAAGCTCCCCATTCCCATTCAGCCCTGTGTGGTCGAATGGGGATGAGGAGTCTTTAATTGCCAGCACTCGCAAATGGGCAATTACCGGGTCCGCTGAACTTGGCATGACCCGGTAATTGCCCATTCAGGGGTGCCGGTAAAATCACAGGTTCGGTGGCAACCGTGCCTTTGTTACAGGCATGGCTACTGCCAAACCCGGCAAACTACAGGTTATGCTCGCAGGTGCCTTTTCACCCACCGGGTGGGACCTGGTGGGCTGAACGACACCCACGAGCAGATCATGTCGATGCACCTGCACCATGTATTTGGGGAGGAAAAATTAAAGAATGCGTGGTCCCAGACCCCAGAAGACCTTGTGGATCATGTCAAGGGTCTTGAATTTGATCCTTGCGGCCACTGGGAGCCAGTGCAGAGATTTTAGTGCTGGAAAGATACGTTCCCTGGGCTTAAGGCCAAAAGTAAGTCTTGCAGCTCTGTTCTGGATTAGCTGAAGGGAGCGTAGGGAGGAAAGGGGGAGATTGAGGAAGAGGCTGTTGCAGTAGTCCAGCCTGGAGAGGACCAGTGCTCTGGAGACGTTAAGCTTCTGGGGAAAGGTGAGAAAAGGGAGAATGCCTCTGAGGGGGTGCAGCTGGAAGTGGGCCTTCTTGGCAAGGTCCAAGATGTGAGGTGTGAAGAAGAGAGCAGAGTCAAAGATGACCCCAACATTTTGGCCCCAAGGGATGGTGAGGGTAGAATTCCCAAGGAGGGTGGCCAGAGGGTAGGGGAGAAACAGGGCACAGGTGTCCCAATGGGAAGGATCTCTCTCTTGCTGGCATTAAGACAGAGATCATTAGCCACACACCATGCCTGGATGGTGGTCAGACAATCATGGATGAGAAAGGAGGAAGAGGAGGTAGTTGAGGGAAGTTTGAAGGAGAGCTGAGTGTCATTAGTGTAACACTGGACATGAGCAGAGAAGGGTGAGATGAGGTGAGCAAGAGGTGTAAGATAGATATTAAAGAGTTATCTCAAAAGGATAGAGCCCTGGGGTACACCAGAGGTGGAGAGTGATGTGGAGGAGGAGAAAGGTCCCAGTTGCAACTGGGAAGGGCGGTTAGTGAGGAAAGAGGTCAGCCAGTCCAGTGCCCGGTCCATGATGCCTCGGGTATCACAGAGCCGTTTTATGAGTATAGAATGGTTGACTGTGTCAAAGGCAGATGAAAGGTTGAGGAGAATAGGACAAGCAGGAGAGTTAGAGTTAAGCTTTGTCAGCATGTCTTCACAGGTGTTCAGGAGAGCAGTTTCCATGCCTCTGGATGCCCGGAATTCAGATTGATGGTCATTGAGGCAACCAACAAGTTCAGTGTGAAGGCTCAATCGGGGAGTTCTAATTTTTCCAGGAGTTTGGCCAGGAAGGTGGTGGTGAAGATAGGGTGATAGTTATCCAGGCAGGGAGGGTCAGAAGATGGCTTTTTTAGGAGACAGTGCACAACTGAGTGGTTGAGGGATAGGTGAAAAGAGACAGTGGTAAAGGAGGGGTTACAGAAGTCGGCAAGAGCTGGGGCGAGAGAGGAGATGTTGTCCTTAATGGTTCTAGATGAGCAGAGGAGAACCTGTTTGGATCATACCTTCATAGAGCAGTCAACTTTAGAAACCTCATCAGGTGCTATGGGTAGGAAGAAGTAGAGTGCAGCGGGTAGAGTGAGGGGAGCCAAGGGAGGCAGAGGAAGAGGAGCGGGAGTAGTGATGGGGTGGTGGTGTGTGACGGCAGGATGTCCTTAATTTTAGATGTGAAATGGGAAGCCAAAGCGCACAGAGTGCCTGGGAAGGAAGGTGGGGACTCCGTTTGGATTCTCGAGTTCCTTGCAGATTTTGAAAAGTTCAACCGTGTTATTAGTGGCTCCAGAAATCTGGGCTTGGATATGGGTCCTCTTCTTGGAGCGGTTAGATGAATGATGTTGCCTTTGGAGCAGGCGGTGGCAGGCCAGTTTGTCAGAGGATGAACCTGAAGTCTCTCACTTCCGTTCAGCGACAGAGCACTTACATTTTAGTGAGGCTAAGTCGGAGTTGTACGATCCGTTACACTGGGAGGTAGGCTTCAGGTGGATTCTCATGACAGGGCCAGGATGTGAAGGGTTTTAAAGACGGAGAGGTGAAGGTTAGTGAGCACAGAGTGAGAGGGAGAGTCATAAGGAGGGGTGGGAGAGGGCATGAAAGTAGAAGCAAAGGCAGAAACTGACACTTGCTTCATGTTGGTGTGGTACTCCTCCCAATGGGCACTTCATCATTCAGCTCGAAAGGCCTGGAGGGGAGGTCAATCACAGCTCAACCAACTCGGGACTCCCACAGCTGATCGCCATTGTCTACAGATCGGCCTGATTCTTCCCAGGTTTGTCACGGGCTGAAGACCCATACTCCATCTCTGTTTTCTTTTTGTGGCATTTGCTCTTCCCAGGCGCAAAGTAATCACTTGTCAACGTAGCTGCTATGTTACTCTTCATTCCTTCCATGGGCCTCCTTGTCTCAGTACTGGTATGTGCTATACAGCTAGTACTACAATAATACATCCAAGTGGCAAGAGCAGAGGTGCGAGAAGGAGGTAAGAGTGTTGAGAGGTTAAGGTTATTAGTAGGGTTGTTGTGATGACTGGTACCCTGTTGTTCGAACTTCTCCTCAGGGGGAGTCATTCCCCATGAGATCATCCTGCATTATTCCACCCCCTTTCTATGAGGGAGACCGGAAGTGTGATAAGTTAGGATAAGGGAAACCCTGACAAATGTGAATTAACCTTCAGGAAGCAAACCCCTGCAAGTGTTGTTGTTTGAGAGGTCCGAGCCCGGCTCAGGGAGACCTATGTGAACAGTTTGAGTGTTAAGCAGTCTGGACTCGATGGAGGGAGACCTACCTGAACTTTGCTGTTGAACTGTGAAAGAACATTTAGAATGCTGAAATAATTGACTTTAACGTGGAAGGCCAGGCAAGCCTTGATCCATGTTTTTGAACTTCCTTTGTTTGGAGAACCTGAGCCAGAGTGTGTTGCTCTGTGCTGACCAATGTGGGGGAGGAGAGATGACTCAGTCACTTTGAAACTTTATGTTATAACACTGATTTTACTTTGCATACATATTCCCCATTACACACATTTTGTATAAGAGATAGGGCAGGCATTAGGTTTTGTTAGTATTAGGCCATTTTGATTTGACAGTGACCGCCCAGCAGTGTGTTTTCTTTATTATTTGATGGTAGAGACTTCTCCCATCTTAATTATAGGGCAAAGCAGGAATTTTTACAAACCCCTAAAATTGAATAAAGGTTTTGAAATGTGAACCTCTTGTGCCAGTGTCATAGTTGTGATACCGTAGCGCTCCTTAAAATGGTGGCCCTCCCCCGCCAGTTATGCCAATTCATAAACATTCAGTACCTCATCCTGAGGACCTTCTTCAGAGAGCTGACATCAGTAATAGGAAGCTTCATGTGGGGAAAGGCCAGACAATGAGTGGCCATAGAGAGGAACTATGAGGAAGGGTGATTATGCCTCCTGCATTTTGAACTCTATTACCTAGCTGAGCAACTGCAGCATGTGACAGGGCGGCTGACAGATCCAGCAATGGTGGAACATGCCCTACCGAATGCTGGAATAGCCCTGTATCTGTTGAAAGAAGTACTGTGGCTAGCGAAGGACAGGATCACAAATCCCTCAGGTCTATTGCAGTTAGGCAGACAGATATGGGCCAGGGCCAAAAAGATGCTAAAACTCAAAGAACCCTACTCCCCAAAGATACCCGTAGCACCCATTTGTGGGAAGAATAAGGAAGACCTAGCCCAGAGTCGGATACACTGGGAGGAGAAGGACATGGTGACAGTCAGACACTTGCTCTCAGCAGACAAGCGCCTTGAGTTCTAAGACCTGAGGAGCACATACGAAGTACACAAGGGGCAATTCATGACATACTCCATGGTTCTACATGCAATCAAAGAAATATGGCCAGACGTCCCAGCCCAGTTCGTAGAAAATGAAGTACTAGGGTTGCTATATGATGTGTCCGAGGGAGGGTATGGGGTGTCCAGGTTTTATCAGGGGCTAATAGAAGCATTACCTAAAGCCATAACCTGGGGAAAAAGCATGTGGGAATCATAGGTGGGCAAAGACTTCACAACAGCAGAATGGTCCAGGGCACTGCAGCGCCCCAAAAAAGTCTCCAGAAACACCAGATTGAAGCAGACATTCTACACGCTCCATAGAGCATGCATGACCCCACAGCTATTGTCAGACTTCCCAGGCTCAGAAACAAGAAGGTTTCCAAGATGTGGAGTGAGAAATGCAGGAATGGAGCACATGTTCTGGTCTTGCCTGGTTATTCGAACATTCTGGCTAGTCAAGAATCAAGGCTAAAAAAGGGGGGCATTATAAAGTACGAATGGAAGTTTGAGGTCTGCCTCCTTGGGGTGTTCCCACAACCCGAGTTAGCTGAGCCAGAAAATAAACTGATAAACCTAGCATGGGTGTTGGCAAAAATAAGGATTGCTATGGCCTGGAATTCATGGTGGGGCCCGAACATGGACAGATGGTTGGAAGATCTGTAGAGATGGTCAATAGCAGAAACAGCGGTGTGGCATGACGTCATGCAACGGCGGAGAAGGGAAAGCAGTGATGATATGATGACTTGGAATGCTCTACTCCAGAACCTTTATACCTCACATGAGGACAAACCACCCTAAGCCACCGGAGATGTTGAAGAAAGAGGGAGAGAAAGGTGGGCTGAGAGGTGTGAATAGTTGCAAGAGGCCCAGATAAGGGAATAAGCATCAGTAGGGGGAAAGGAATAGCGAATGTCTTGCAAGTCATAGCCATAGTTATAGTTGTAGTTTGGTTGTGGGAAACATGAACAGCTGGGGTTGGGAAGGGTAGGGAGGGGGGTACTAATGAAGACGAATTGTGATATGCTATACAGAATAATGTATTGTAACAAGATGGTTCGAAACAAATTGCAAAACTACTAAACACATTTTTAAAAAAAATAATACTTGTGATACCATGCCTTCCTGACCACAGCAACACCCTTAAGCATGCTAAAGCAATTTAATTTCAAGTTACGCAATACAAAATCAATGGAAAATGAAGAGTGAAACTAACTCCAACCCATCTTCAGCTCGCCACAAATGACATAGCCCTTGCCCTATAGCAAACCGTTACTCTACTCCTAATCTTACCCTTACTCTGACTGCAATGCCAACACTTTGCACTAATCACTAGGTTTATCCTAACCACTAACTTCTCCAACTTTACCAGCCCTACCCAACTTCCCTATCCCTTTCTTTAGCACCCAAACCCAAATCATTACTCTATTAGCCCTAGCCTTAACATGAACCCTGCCCTAGCACTTACCCTGACACTTAATCTACCCTAACAACTAAACACGCTCCAAAATCATCAGCCCTGCAGAAACTATCCTGACCCAATCTGTTACCCTAATTCTAACCAAAATCTTTCTTCTAACCCTAACCCCTATCCTAATCCAACCCAGGCTTCACAAACTCACAAATCTCTCCTTAACCCTAACAATTACTCTAGCAGCACTACATGTTTCGATATTTTTCAGTTGCATTTTTGTATTACTTTTGGCTTGGCAACTGAATCTGTGTTTTCACTGCAACTTTTTCACTGACTAAATGTTTACTGGAAAACTGTTTCACTGAATACCGCTCTGGCTTGAATGATCTCTACAAACGGATTTAAGACTCTGAAGTCACTATTATAACCGTTGCTTCGTCTCTGCACTATCTTCAGTACGTTTTCTACACTAGTTTAGTGGGGTCTCATAAACTATTCACATTGACTCACCTTTTCGGGACACCTAACGACTCTGAAAGAGTTTGTACAGGCTAGGACTGGACTTCTGAATATATAGTACCTGGTGCTGAATGCCTTATAGGTATAAGGCTTGTGTTTTGATGTATGTATAACATCTTTTCTCACTAGTGGATGATTGCATTCATTGTATGAATTAATGCTTGTGATACAAAGGTTGTATATAATTCATAGCGGGTTCCCCAACTCTGAGCTGTTTATGTGTTTACCTTTAGATGTTCAAAGTGTGCCTTCATGCAGTATTTTAATTAATAGTGTTATTTTTGCTTACTGTTTCTGTTAAGTGTTAACTGTTTTAAACAGCAGTGCACCCTTCCTCCCTAGTTTAGCCTTGCTGCTTGCTTTGTTGCACTTAGAGGGAGGTTTAGCCCAATTGGGGTTGTGAATACACGTGTTAACCCTATGGTGGACTTCTAAATCCTGACAGAGGTAGTGACTTTTAAAAACCCTTGTGAAACAGGGAAACCAGCTCTTACACATCTTCTCTGATCTGCCACAGACATGTCTGTTGCCCTTCAATGCCTTATAGCTTGTAAAGAATAGCTAGTCATCAAATTAGATGCAGAACAATCTCTTGGTATTCAAATTGCATTGTTCCTTTATCAGGCATTTGAAAGTATTTTGTCAAATCCTTTTTTTTATTTCCTGGGCTTCACAAGCTAATTCGAAGCCATCATAGGGTTTGTCTAGACCACACATTCACTCTGTTGTATTGTGTTATTTTGTATCTTACCTACCTTGTTTTAAAATACCTTTGTCTAAGGACTGCTGGAGTTTTGTTTTATTTTTTGTGAATTTGGCATTTTGTGAAGAAAGTAATGTTACTTTTCTAATTATTAATACATATTGTTATTGCACACGTTTCCTGTGCGCCAAAGTCTCTGCACTGGTTGCCTGTAGACAGGAGGATTGCCTTTAAAGCGTTTTCTATTACAAGTAAAGCATTGCAAGGAAATAGGCTTTATACCTGCAATCAAGACAAATTGGGCTTCATTACGAGTTTGCCGGTCCGGAAACAAGGGTGCCGATAAGCTCACCAGCACCCTTGTTTCTGGATCAGCATACTCTGAGTCTGCCTGCTGCGGCCGCTGTGCCCGACAGGTCTGACCCTGCCGGGCACTGCGGCCACGGTAGGCAGAATGTTCGCGGAAGCACCAGCACTGTTGCTAACGGTCACAGTGCTTCCCATTGGACTCTATGGGAATGGGGGCATAGAATTTACTGGTGCCTGACTTCCTGGGCTGCGGGACTCATAATGAGTCGGTGGCACTGGGAAGTCAGGCGCCATTAAAATATTACGGGTCCGGCAGCAACTCGCCAGTAGCAGCGACAGTGTTACCGCTGGAGCTGTAATAAGGCCCACTGTAACCTTAATCTCAGATCAGCCTCACATTTGATTCTGGTGGTTCTGACCTACTGAAAAAAACTGGGAGGATCAAAAGTCTCAAACCTTGTTTCGCAGCTACAACATCCCCTCCCTAAGAAACCTAGACAAGCATATATCAGCCAAGATTTTAAAAAGCAATCAAAATCTGACTATTTACAACTGAGCTCGGTTCACTCTAATCTATTATGTGGCTAATACTTTGGATGAGAACACATTATATTAGACATGTATCAATGTGCAGATGTCTGTCTTTAACTGGACATTTACAAATACTTATGATACAATATATCTTTCTTTGCTTCTAGGGATATTTATTGCTAAGGGTTGTAAATATGCAAATTCAACACCCTAAACGCGAGCGCAAGTATTAGTTAAGAAAACTCTTTTGAGCAAGACATTAGACCCTGATGTGATGTAGTTGTTACATGTTTCTTTTTGGGGTGTGACATTGTATTAAGAGTATACACAGTTTTGTCACCTTATAGGCACATGTTATGCTGTCTGTTGCATAGAGAAACGTAGGTGGAGCAAAGTATTTTTTCTATCACACTATACTTTTTTTTGTTACATTTGATTTATTAGACACGGTTTTGTAGTTTAGATGTGTTTTTAGCTTTAGTAAGTGTTGATATTAGTTGGTATAGTGAGGGAGAGGGTTGCCATGTTAGGACAGGCCTTTGTTATAGGCTGTAGATGTGGTGTTTCAGTGTTCTAGGTCACATTTTGAGGTGATTTAAGTGAATTTTATTTCTGCTGTTTGGCGGAAAGCTTCAAGTAGCTAAGGTTAGGATGGGAAGGGATGCCAAAGTGTTTCTAATTCATTGTTTTAAGGGAGGTAGAACTCAGGGCCTGAGACAAGACTAGAGACAAACAGGTGCCCTCCCAGACGATAGGCGAATGGATACACAATGATTGTGATGGACACTGCAAGACATGTGAGAAGGTCCCAGCAGCAGCATTTCCGAAATATAGAACTAGGCTGTGAACACAGCACCCCCATCGAGAGCAGGACACATAGTTTGGCAGTAAGTAACTCTTGGTAAACTAAATAAAAGGACGAAATTAATTTTCAGATGCAGGGCCTCACTCCCATTTTTTGATGCAGCTATTCATTGCGTCCACAGTTGGCAACATGTATTGAGAAGGTAGTTGCAGAATGGGGAGGTGCAAGAGTTGGGAATCCGAAATGATCAATTAGGGCATTGTGGTGCTCAGGGGATATAACAGGGTGTTTGACCTCGCTGATTCCTACTCACTGCATCATTAGTCCATTTCAGTGGGATGCTGCAGTCCCAGCTGCCTCAGACACCATTGCCCAATTAGGATGGACCTTTTGTATGAAGTGCACCATGAAGAGTGCCCACCAATCAGTGCTATGTCTTTTCTGCTGACTATGATCACGAGAAGGGAAAACACTCGTATAATTATTCACTGTATAGTGTTCTTTAGGGGCTTGGTGACGAATAGCCAATGGGAATTTTAGAATTAGAATTAATGTTGCATTCGCAGAATATGTTAATTCCGCCTTAAATATTGTAGCCCTGATTGGATGTGTTGAGGTGTTTGTCAGTTCAGTTTCACTGGGCGGTCCGACTCTCCCAGCCAATATTTACAAATATAATTGTGTTTTTTCTTGCAATTTGTGCACTCCATTTTTTATTACTTTTTTCTTAATTCTTGGATTACTTTTGGGAGATTGCCCCTGAACAGGGTGGAACTGTTCTTTCATGAATACAGTAATCCTGAATTCTGATTACTAGATCCAATTTATTGAGAGGATCAAGCCTGTCAGCCTCTCCTTACATCTGAATGGGCAGTTCCCGAAAATTAGATAAATAATGCACACCTGCTTGACAATCCATGCTTCTTTCAAGAACTGGAGAACCCTAGTTCAAGTGACAATGCCCCCTAATCCCTGGGACATATTGATGACACAGATTCCATTGCATCATTTATATTCTGACCCCTGATTTGGGCAGCCTTCATATTTATTGCAGCTGAGATACCACATTGTTTTCTCCTTTTTGATGGAACCCTCTGCCCTTGTGCCTTTTGCCTTGGTCCATCCTTTAGCTCCTGCACAGAGCTTTCCAATAGGACCTTTCTGATATCAGTAACTAATAAGTGTCCCCAGACACTGCAAATATATGATTAGGTTGTTGTCAGATTTCAACCCTAGTCCCTCCACCCACAACACAACCTACATGATTTCACTGTGAGCATGCTTCCCTTTCCCTTCCTGCATCCTCTGCAATCTCATTAGATGAGTGTGTGTTGTGCCGAGCTTCATGGGGCACTCTGGGACATTTATAAATCACCTTTTACCTTGCCAGTTCTTCATCTTATCATGCTTCCCCTGAAGAACCTGCTGCAAGGTTTCAGCATCATTGTGAAACTGAAATGATGGAGCTAGTCAGTTGAGGAGGACTGGTGAAGCGTTTGGGGATTTTTTTTTTTACCTGGTAATGAAAGTGCTGTGGGAGATGGGATTGGGCACCTTTGGAAACACTGTAGTTGGACTTCTCGGAGAAAAAACCATGAACTCTGGCTCCTACCCCAAATACCTGACACACATTGTGAATTCCCCAAAGGTTTTTCCCCCACAGGGAAAGGTCCAAGTATTACTAGTTAGAATGAGGTTTGAAACAACACACAGCTAGCCAACCAACATACTAAAGTGGATGAAGCGAGCCCCTGGATATTGTATATTTCCAGTAGCCCTCACTCTCAGCCTAAGGTGTTTGTCTCAAATAACGCTTAGCTCTCTGTTAACCATCCCCTATCCTAACCTGCCAATTTCAAGAACATTGTTGTACACAGTGCACAATGTATTGAAGAGAGAGAGAGAACGAGAAAGAGAGGGGGAGGGAAAGAGAGGAAGACAGAAGGAGAGAGAGAGAGAGAGAGAAAGAGAGAGAGAGAGAGACAGAGAGACAGAGAGAGAGAGAGAGGGAGAGAGAGAAAGAGAGAGAGAGAAAGAGAGAGAGAGAGAGAAAGAGAGAGAGAGACAGAGAGACAGAGAGAGAGAGAGAGAGAGGGAGAGAGAGAAAGAGAGAGAGAGAAGGGCTAAGTGAAATGAAAACTTTTTACAAAGGTTAGTAGTAGACATGTAGGGAGGAGAGTAGTTTGTTCTGCTATCTGATTGCCAATGCAATTCACATGACTGGCTCCTAGATATTGCAACTGGACTGTGTGGCATACTGAGTTTCGCCCCAACCTGAACTCTGCCCTCTGCTGGATGCCAATTTCACTTGAGAACTATTCTCAGCCACTGTTTACTTGTCACTTACTGTTGTATGCTCCCCCTGGCTTCACTCCTCCTTATGTTCCCCCACTCTAATTAAGGACGAGCCACTGGCCACTGTCCAATGCCAGAGAAATCAGCCAACTGAAGGATGCCTCAGGACATAGCCTCACACGTACCTTACACCAAGGGGCACCCTCCACATACGGTCCCCCATTAACATTCCATGGCTCTGTGTTAAAACACACTAAATGCATACAAACTAAGCCACTCACACATGACATCTGAAACATATTTATTTGTTTATATTAGATTTATATGGAGGATAAAGCTTCCAGTAGACACAGCAATCATCAAATAAAATAATATGATGCACCTCTTTAATCAAGTTATGCATCACAGTGCCTGCCAATGCATCCTAGCATCACAGGCATGCACGACTTCCCTCTGGCCAGAACTAGCTCTGAGCGTTCACAGCATAACAATCAGAAACAGAAATGCATGCAGTCTTCAGGTTAATTCCTGTCCGCATGAATCAACACAACACAAAGCTATCTCTCATGTTCCCCCTCTCTCTCCACTATCCTAACCCACTCCCTTTTCTCTCAATTCTGCCAGTGCTGCTGGAGACCATGCAAACGGCGGTGGGGCGTGGTACAAATCCCAATAACATAACATAGCCATGTTTATATGTAAGTGTATCAGAACTATTCACATATGTCAATTGAATATGGGGATGTATAACTTTGCAATTCTTGTCAATTACGGAACATACATGTTTTTAATTCCAACTAAGAATGTGCTATACAGCAAACTATCATCATGTTCTTTACCATTATTTCTAATTAAGCAGACTGCTTTGCATTTTTTCTTTCTTCGATGAAAACATTTTCAGTTTCACAATTATGCCTCCATTGCTTATTTATTCTCTCCCTTCTAGAATCCCACATCATTCCGAGTTTGAGCTCTAATAGACACCCACATGTTCAGACACTGCTGTCGGGAGGGGTTTGCTTAAGAAAATCCCATATAATTCATTCTTATTGCACCTTGCAGATGGAGCAAGGATCACTGTTGAATAGTAACACAGCCTGATGTTTTAGGATAATTCAGTATACAACACAGAAGAATATCATGTTACTACATAGATCCTGCGCTCCCATCATCTCTCCACCCATGGCAACATGTGTTTGGATCATGGCGGTTGAGCCTTTTCTCTTCTTCCTCTTTAGCTCTCCTTTAGTGTCCTCCACCTTACATTCAACATACAGCAAATTATCGGATCTAACACCTCTGTCAGTTCACTCGGCATTGCCAGTTCCTCTTCCAGTTTTTGTCCGAAGGCAATTCAATTTGGCTTTCTGGTTAGAAGCTTCCATAACGTATTGGCCTACTTGAGCACAAGGTTATCACACATTGATAGCATGAATAAACTAGTCCATGTCTGCCCTGTATTGGTAACTGTTGGATGAACGTTTGCTTGTCCATAAGGACAGCTTCCATTCCTTCTTATCGATTACATTTTCTTTTGATCAAAATTCTGATAAGTATACATGCACCCTCATGAATACTATCTTACTCCCCTGCTAGGATGCGTTTCTGTGTACTTTGATTTAGGTCCTTCAACTTTGTCTCTGGCCTCCCCCTCTTGCCCTCCCTGTCAATTCCCTATTTTCTTTACACCCATTTTTACCCTGGGCAGGTCACTCTTCGCCTCTATACAGACATGTTTCTACACTTTAGGAACACTACAGCACTGATTTGTGCAGTGTGAAAGACTCTTTAAGTTACCATAACTCACTCACTCACTGAATTCTTAATTTTCTCACCCACTCATTCACACACAAACACACACACACAGAAACACACCTACAAACATTTGAAATTCACTCAAATGGTTAATTCATATCTTGTGAATGGGTTTTGGTGATCACATCCTGTTCTTTTAATCCACCTTTGTGCACAATCTTGCACAATTTTTTCAGGAGGATGGAACGGCCAGGTTGTGTCTGTTACCCTTAAATGTGTTATATCTCAGGGCTTACTCTTATGCAATATCTGCATGCAGTGGCTGGGAGATCTGCCAGGGCTACCCTTGGTCCAGCACCATTCCGCTGACTTTGAATTTTATCTTGGGGTGTCAACTTTGGCTGATGTCCTCCTCCTAGGGGAATTGCCTTGTTATGATCAAGCCCTGCTCTGCTTCCCCCGTTCACCTTTTCAGGGTGGCTAGCTCCATTCTTTTCGCTTTTCATTTTCAGTTCATGGATGTCTTGGCTTTTACGATTGATTCTTGTATAAAATATTTACATCATAAGTTCCTCAACTTTCATATTCTTGTTTTTTTAGTTGCACTTACTTTGTGAATCTGACTTTTATTCCTCCCTCAGAAATGTACACAGCCATTCAGGTTGGTGCTCTTTCTCACCTAGACAGCAATGCTGTCTTCATGGGATTCCGTTAATCGATATAGAACCTTCTGAAAATGGTATTACATTCTGCCACCAGGTTAATGTGCAGACGTTTCAACACATAACCCCTACTGTGATGTTTATTCACTCTAGAGCTCTTTTCAATATCTACTACATCAGTTATAAAGCAGTGGATCTAGTACAACCAACCTGTGGTTCCGAACACACCAGGAGAGCAAAGACTATGCTTGGGTATTCTCTGTTTCCAGGACTCCTGTCTTTCTGCCCAGGCTTGTCAGGCTGCCAACCCTCAAACTTAGAATGATTTACCTTCAGCCATTCAGCTGGTCAATATGTCCAGAAAGACCTAAAATGACACACTTGTTTAACTGAGCATATTCTTATTGTAATTATATTTTATTCTAAGCTGTATTTCATAGTCAGTTTATATTATCATGTATTCTTGTACTGTTTAGATTGGTTCTCTCCATGACTGTGCAGCAGCCCATTGCCTTTGGGCCAGGACTCACTTGTGCTTTAAACATGTTTAAAAGTAAAAAGAATGAGGAACACACCATTTTAGACGGTTTAGTGTCTCACTTAATTAATGTTAAGCCAAGGCAAATGAAATCAGCAACACTTTTCTAATACATCATTTCTGATTGTGTTCCCTATTCAAAATCTTTAAAGATAGGTTGCTCCAGCCTCCTATTTTGAAAATAAATTCTTAGAGAGGAGGAGGGTATCATTTTGGATTCATTTTCAGTGCTTTCCCTCGCTATAGATGCATAATTTATAAGCAGGGCAAACTACCCATGTTCATGTAAGCATTGAGTTGAGGATGATCTAGGCCCAATCACTCAGAAAGGCATATCTAAAATGTCACTATACAATCAAAGATTAAAGATCAATGGTATGAGTTTTCTCTCATCAGCATTGTGGAGATGGATGGGAAAAGGCTGAGAAGAAGAGTATGTGATGGGCTGGCACATTTTCAGGGAAGGCATCAAAAGGCAAGTAGGCACCCGAACCAAAGCACAACTTCGATTGAGCGGTGGAGGACAGAAATGGTGAGTGCTAAACTAGACAGACTATCCAGTTTACAGTGGTTTTGCACACACAACAAAGAAGCACAAAATGTGGACTTTGGAATTAACGTTAACACCACTCAGTTCCACTGATTTACCGTAGGATTGTGAGTCGGATAATAGCATTTTACATTTTTCCATCGGAATTTCATTAGATTTACCATAGAGTAGTCATTCTGCTGCACTACACAAGATGATTTTGGTGACACTTTACCTCTCACTTTTTGTAGGAGCTAAATCAACCACTTTACCTCGAAACGTGTACTTTAGCCACACTGCTGGACCTTTATTGGTGCCCATGGCATTTACCCAACTGCCACTTATTACAACTCGTCATATGGATACATCCATGATAACCTCTGCAATCCTATGCCCACAGCAAACATAGCAGGTTCTGCCACAGCATTTCCTTTTTCTTGTCCCAGAATTTGAAAATCAATGCCACTATATCCTGTGAAATATGAGTAGATTGCAATCAAAACAAATGTTTTAAATACAATTAGCATATTTGCAAATCACAAATATAACAGATGGATGGCGAACCATGTTGTGGAAGAGGGGTGCACGCTAGTGGGTTTAGACTGCAGTATTTATCTGGATACATAAACAATGTTGGATGGAGATAGGGATACACATTAACAAGTAGAAACCATATTTATTTATATTTGTAGGTGTTGTATAGCATGCTTTTTTGCAATAGAGTAACCTCTTCAAATGATTCTGTGAAATGGAAGTGTTCATCAACTTTTCGTAACTGCTGATGGATAATAATGTAACAGATTATACGAGTCATCTGCGACCATTCAATCTCATCAAGCTTTAGTAATTCATGAGACCATATCCATCAAATCTTTCCTCTGAGGCTGCCCCATTGTAGTGATCAAAAACTACAAATGGATTATGGAACAACAGCAATCAAGTATATTAATCATCAACTCCATTATGTTATTTTTTTGTATGGCTCTCTTTGGAAGCCAGCAGTATTGTGTGTTAATGTTTTTTATTGTGCAAACGTAGCTCAGGAGGAGCAATGGACAGTGTACATTCATTACAGAGAATAAGATGGGTCCATTTACAAGACAATCCAGAAGTCCTGGTAATCTTGAGACAATGGATCCTAAGTCACATCAAGCAATTTCCTAACAAGCTGGTCCTCAAGTTCTTTTCTGAAATGCAGGAGCTTTGGAGTGGTTCAGATCACAACCGGTGTGGATAGTATTAATAAAGCTCCCTTGTGCCTCCTTTCTCCGCCCCCTGCATTATATGCCAACGTTAGACGGTGCCAGGTGTAAAAAAGGACTTTGAAGGCCATTCACAACATGAATGTATAAATGTCTATCTTTGAACTATGGGTTTTATTTCTCATCAGCTATTTTACTGACATCATGGGAAACTGTGTCACGATCCTTGTACATCAGGTGTGACTGGGGATCTTTTGATGGAATATGTCCCCTTAGTTTATAGATCCCCTCAATAATTCAATATGTGTTTGGAATAGAATTCAATGTACAGGACATAACAATGTAATCTTTGAATATATTCCTTTATATAGTAATTACACTGGTTCATCTACCAGTTTCTCTCCAGAGTTTGCTACATAGATTCCGGAAAGATGATCACATTGACCTGTCATCCAGAAACAGGTAGTGCAAGTATGGTATACATTAATGCTAGTTTCTCATAGGTTGGCACCACGACATATTTTACTGAGATACACTCACCATACATACATTGAATACCCATATAGGGTAGGAGTAAGGATAGCTCAGAGGGCAACGCATTTGTCTTGGAAGCAAGACAGTGCAGTGCAACACAGGTTTGAATCCCTGATCCCGTGCTTAGTAACCACTCCCTGGGATTAATTAACAATAAAATAAAAATAATACCCACATTGATAAAACACAAACATGACATGATACGTATAGATCAACTTTATGTGCTGAATCATCAAATAAGAACGCTGCTCCAAAGCACTTGGAAGTGGTGGAATATGGGTGATTTGTTTTAAACTTTGTTATCTTGTCAGCATGGGTCTGCCACACTGACCTCTTAGAATACATCAACACGGCTATTCCAAGATGGCCGCCGAGCCGGGCAGACGTGCGTGAGTGTAGCTCCGTCCCCCAGCTCGGGACGCGACAATAAAGCACAATAATTTAGGCGGTCACCGAGCCATCCGAGAGGTGCCTCATCCCCCGGAAGGTGAGACAGGGGAGAAAAACCTCACAGAAGTGAACCAGATGGCGGTCGCGGCCCAGAAGACCCAGCCGTGACCACCTCCACGCCGGCGAGGAAGCCGTGGAGAGAGCAGCACTTTGGGGCCCACCAGCAGCAGAGGGGACCATGCGGGCTGACCCGTGGAGGACCCGAAGAGCCGAGCAGAACCTCCAGCAGCCCGCGAGGCCCGCGTACATAGGAGCCAACCCAATCCGGAGACCTCGCAGTGCCGGCGAGGAGAGGAGACGGGCGCCGGAGGACGCCGCAGCAGGAGAGCGAGGCCCACACAGCGGGAGAGACGGGATACCAGGCCCCCCGGCGCCGATCGGAGGGAGAAGGAGGCAGCAGAGACAGTGGAGACAGGGGAGACAACGGTCTGAGTACAGCAGACCTCCGGATCCAGAGAAGCCCAGCAGAGGTGCACCCATAACTCAGGTACACGCCGGGGGCGAGATCCTGGGACAGACGGGGAGGGTCGCCCCCCCATACAGACAAAGGCAGCGGGCCCCCAAGGAGCAAAGGGGAGCGCACAGGGGACGGGGGAGATAAGGAAACGGCCCCCCCACCCCCAGACAAGATCGGGGGAGGGGTACCCGGCGCTCCACGCCGGAGATTGTGAAAGACCGGCCTCCCCACACGAAGCAAGAAATAAGGATGCAGGCCCGCCCGGCGACATCAAGGCGGGCCGGCGGGGGCTCCATCAGCAAAGTGGGCACACCAAGAGAGTGAAGGCCTCAACCTAGGGAACCGGCAGATTCCCTGCAAGGATCACATTTTCAGGGACACTGAAACCGCAAAAGAATCGAAGAAGGGACCCCGGAAAATATGAAGAGACACCTAAAGGGAGAAACTCAGGCCCCAAGACCGTGGCCCAACGCACGGTGGGGAACGCGCCACAAAGATAGAAAAAGAGGATCCAAAATTCCAGCAAGCATCCGATAGCGCGGCTGGTCCTCTGTCAGAGATACGCAGCCGACAGCAACTCCACACATTACAGAGGACCCAACGACGAAGTGGCAGAAGGGGGCAAGAGACATACACATGTCAAGACCTAGAATGAAGAGTGGGACCCAGGCAACAGCGGCAAGCAAAGGTGGTTCCAGGCTGGACCAAGACCTGACCCAAATCTGGGGAATAGAAAATCAGATACCAAAGTGATCAAACAAACAGAAAAACAAGGGGGTAGACCCAGCAGATCAGAAAGAAGACGCAGAAATGGCCTCAAGGAACGACATGAAAACTTGGTTCAAGGAGTTCCAGGAACAGTTGATGGCATCAACCCAAGCACAGTTCGACAACATGAAGGGAGAACTGAAACAAGCGGTCCAAGAACTGAAAAAGGACATAGAAAACCTTGAGGTGAGAACAGACAATCTGGAAAGGTCAGTCCAGAATATGGATGAAGCAGCCCTCCAATATGCAGAAGCACAAGATCATCTTGCACGCCTGGCGCAGGAACTGGAAACGCAATGCGAAGACTTGGAAAACAGATCCAGAAGATCGAACATCAGAATTAAAAATATGCTGGAAACAGTAGCCGATAAAGACCCACGCACAGCGATTCAGCAAGTATTCCAAGAAATATTGCAAGACGGAACAGGGGACGACATCCACATCGATAGGATACACAGAGTGGGCCCTCGAAGATCTGGGGAGCCCAGATCACGCACAACGGACGTATTAGTGGCCATGACACTGTACGCCCAAAAGGAACAAATCTTAAATAAAGCCACAACAATTGAGTAAATTACAATGAACGGTAAGGAAATCCAGCTTTACCAAGACTTAGCCCAATCCACGCTCAGAAAAAGAAGAGAAATGAGCCAGTTTACGAAACTCCTCGGAGAAAAACAAATCCGCTACAAATGGACATTTCCTTTTGGCCTTCTCTTCACATGGGAAGAAAAGCAACATCGAGTTATCGAAGGCCTAATGATATTGGGATGCCGGGAACAGGAACCAGAGACAGCAAAGGCCAGGGAACCCCAAAGGCAAAGAAGACAACCGAGGGGATGGCAAACGGAGCAACGGAAAACAAGACTCCAATCCCACAAGACGGAGAAAAGCTAAGACACTCCAAGCAGTCAGAACGCTCGCAAAATCAGACAGAGGGAGATGCAAAGATGGCACAGACAAATCAGACAGGGCAGGGAGGACGAGAAGGCGTGGCAGAGCCATGGGACAGCCATGGAATCCGTACCACTAGCAGGGTTTAGGAACCCCTGCGAACATTTAACCCTGAGATGTTAGAGGGCATGGAGCAAAGGCGCGACGCCGGAGCAACCATAGGGCCCAGCGCCCTCCTCAGGGACAAAGTTGGGGGGAGAAGGATGAAGGGTAGAGGGAGGGTAAGGAAGGGATGTTCATAGGGGAAAAGACTCCAACACCGGTTTGTTAGCTCATCAAAGGGACCCACAAAGGAAAACCAATAAGAAAACAAAGACTAACCCGGAAGAATGGGGCTGAAAGTCTTAACATACAACATCAGAGGACTGAACACGCCTGTAAAACGGAAAAAAAAAACTGGAACACTTCCTGCACAGAGAAAAATATGATATAATCACGCTCCAAGAGACGCATATACAGAAAAAAAGGAGAGGCCTCCTTCGGATTAGGGGCTACAAATAAATCATCCAATCTAACGATGAAGAAAAAAAGAAAGGAGTACTCATTGCCTTCGCAAATCACCTACAGATCCAGATCAAAGAGACACAAGCAGACAAGAACGGTCGCTATGTCTTCACAAAGGTCAAGAAAGACAACCGCCAACTATCAATAGCCACCCTGTATGCTCCAAACACCGGACAGGAGGGCTTTATCAAGGACACAATCAACAAATTAGAAATCTTCACAGAAGGGGAGGTGATCCTCACTGGAGACTTCAACCTAGCATGGAACCACAAAGAAGATCAATCGAACCCCAAAAGTAACCAAGTAGGATCTCCCTCTCTCCCTCTCAGGCGCTGAAACAGACGATGCAGAGCCAAGCCCTGGAGGACGTATGGCGCAGACTTAAAGGATCAACGGAAGGATACACCTACCACTCGCACGTACATGACACCAGCTCTAGGATAGACTATATTTGGGCCTCAGGGACCCTAGTCGGAGAAATACGGGACATAGAAAGAGGCCTAATATCACTCTCGGACCACGCCCCGTTGTGGAATACACTCCCCAAATTCATGAAAAGATCGAATCTATGGCGATGGACGCTCCCTAGTGACATAATACAAGACCCAGTGTCAAAAGAAGCTATCAGAGAAAAGATAGAGGAATACTTTGAATGCAACGACACCCCGGATGTCTCCACAAGCACAACATGGGAAGCATTCAAAGCAGTAATGAGGGGCCATCTAATCGCATTAAAGGCACAGAAAGGCAAGCTATCATATATATGGGAAGATGAACTGGGGAAAAACTAGTAGAAATAGGGGAAGAAATGGTCAAGAATCCCTCCAGGAAAGTAAAGAGAGCGCATAGACATATCCAGAGCCAGCTAGACTTGATCAGGACCAAAAGAGCAGAAACGCAATTAATGCACACAAAACACTGGTACGCGATGAAATCAAACAAAGCCGACAAACTACTAGCAAGACAGTTAAAGGGTAGACGACAGGAGCAAACGGTGCAAACACTGAAAGATGAACAAGGAACAGAGAAAACACAAACGAAAGACATAAAAGAAGCATTTCCAAAGTTCTACCAGAATATGTACACTTCGAAACATCCGAGGGAAGAAGAGCAAGCAGCCTTCCTGAAAGAAATCACTCTCCCGACTGTATCGCCATCTGAAAAAGAGGCCTTAGAGGAGTCCATCACACTGGAGGAGGTAGGGAAAGCAATAAGAGATCTCCCCAAGAATAAAGCCCCAGGCCCGGATGGCTTCACCGCGGCCTTCTACAAAACATATGCAGATGTATTGACCTCCCATCTAACCACATTATTCAACACCTTCAAGACCTCGAACAATATCACGGCTTCAATGAACGAGGCTAAGATACTCGTCTTCCGCAAAAAGGGAAAAGATCCAGAAAACCTGAGCTCATACCGCCAAATAGCCCTTATTAATGTTGACGCCAAACTCTACACAAAGGTTCTTGCAAATAGGCTGGCGCCTCTGCTCCCCAAACTGATACATCAAGAACAAGCGGGTTTCATCTCCTGCAGGAAAACCCACGACAACATAAAACGAATAGTACATCTCATAGAGAAGGCAGGGATCATGAATATCCCATCAACAATCATTTCGCTAGATGCGGAAAAAGCCTTCGACCACGTTGAATGGTCGAAGGCTATTCGCGACCCTTAAGAAAATGGGCATGGGAAACAAATTCATAAACATGATCCGTGCCAACTACAATGCTCCAGCGGCCAGGATAGCAGTCAACCGGGAACTCTCGAATCCCATCAAAATCAGAAGAGGCACAAAACAGGGATGCCCCCTGTCACCACTGCTGTATGTGATTTTTTAGAAACCCTCCTGGTGAAAATCAGAGCGACCCAAGACATCAAGGGTATAGAAATGGGAGGACAAACACACAAGACAGCTGCACATGCTGACAATATGATGATGACAATCACAGAACCAAGCAAAACCCTCCCACTCCTAATCCAACTAATAGACACATATGGGGACATTTCGGGCTGAACATTAGCAAGCAGAAATCAACAGTAATGGCACTAGCTGGAAACAAATAAGAGATCCACAAATTAACAAAAGACCTACAACTACAAACGGCAGAAGAAGGCGTGAGATATCTAGGAGTGACACTGACACCTAAGATACAAAACCTCTATGCGGGGAACTACACAAACCTCTTAGAAGCCGTGAAAAGAGACCTAAACAGATGGATCCTGCTGACAATCTCTTGGTAGGGCAGAATAACTGCAATCAAGATGACGATCTTGCCCAGATTGCTCTATTACTTCCAAACACTCCCCATAAGGATTCCGAAATCTTTCTTCAAGTCACTCACCAAAATCATCACCAAATACATATGGCAAAACAAAACACTAAGAATTTCACAACAGGCACTCACAGCTCACAAATCAGATGGAGGAATGGCGCTCCCCCATTTCAGAAAGTACTACGAGGCGGCCCAACTATGGGTAATCAACGAATGGATCACGGACACTTCGAAAAATGGTGGGAGGCACAGGATAGAGTTGTCGCAAGATCGAACCTGCATCACCTCCTGTGGAAGAGACCTGAGCACAGGCACCAAAACATAAAAATCAGCGAAGTCATGAGCTCTACCATGCAAATCTGGGATAGGGCCACCAAGAGAGAAACCCTAACGATAGACCCGGCCCCTTTCATACCACTGCTCGACAACCCAGACTTCCCCCCAGGGATGGCGAAAGGGTCATTCCATAAATGGAGAGACACCGACTGCTCAAAAGTGGGAGACATGTTTGTGGGCCAACGGATCAGATCCTTCACGGAATGTCAGGATTTGCTGGGCCTTACGGAGAAATACAGATACCAGTATGAACAGATCCACCACTGGCTCACAACTCCAAGAATAACGAAGGGGATCTCACTCCATTCGAGTCATAGATACTGACCCAAACAGGAGAAAATAAGTTCATATCAACCCTCGACACATTTATAAACGCACAAGAAGAAAACATTACGTGGCTATACATGAAAAAATGGGAAACCACATTGGGAAAACAAATCACGAGGCAGCAGTGGATATATCTGTGGCAAATAATCCCCAAGTGGACCCAGGCAATTCAAACAAGGCAAGCATGGACCAAAGTGATGGTTCAATTGCACTATACCCCAGAAATGTTCCCCATAGCTCAAGGGAACTGCTGGAGGTGGTGCCACACCACACACGCATGGAGACACATCTGGTGGGACTGTGGAGAACTACAACCATTTTGGGCGGAAGTGAAAACACAAATGCAGGAAATGTTCGAGAGAACGGCAAATCTAGCAGATGAAATCTGGATGTGTGGCATGTGGGCCCCCGGAGATAGGACTCTCTCCAAGACGCAAAAGCTGAACTTTATGGGGTTCCTAATAGCAGTGTTGCTGGCAATAGCACAGATTTGGAAAAAAAGTCCCCCCCAACTACACAAGAATGGCTTCACAGGATATGACCTATATTGCAATGGAGAGAATCATATATAATCTCCAAGGGGACAGACAAAGATTTGCTACAGACTGGGGAGAGGTTATAGAATTCCTTCAAAGTGACTATCTGATACAGTGGTGCCCACACAACATCTGCATCGTCGACATGTTTACTAGCTAGAACTGTAGCATACAAGGGACACAAAGGATCTGCAAGGACGCTAACACCGGTTGGGAGGGAGGGGGGAGGGATAGGGGATTTGGAGACAATGTTGAGTCCCGAAGTTATTGTTTAAAGAAATGCCAATAAAAATATATTAAAAAAAAGAATACATCAACACATGTGCTGCTTTGAAGGGTATAAGGGTGCCTCCATTTGAGTCAGTAGAAGGGTAGTCTGTAAAACTAAAGGTAAACATTGTATTAGTACTGCCCTCTGGGTGGGGCACATGCCAAGTACCCGATTGACCCTGTATATGACATGTTGATACACGTTGTATGTATGGGCAAACAGATTTCCCCATTAGCAAATGGAAATCAGGGGTTAAACCTAGTGAGTATATGCCCATCATGTTATTTGGCTTAAATTCCAAATTACAGAAGGGTTCTTGTGGCCCCTTTTGTAAGGTCACCCCCTGTAGGACAAATGACACACTGCATCTTTGGAAGTGGGTGTGCTTTTATGAACATTTATATTTATTTATTTGTTATTGTTATTTGGTTGAAAAAAAGAAAATCAACCTTTAACAATTCCATACAAAAACATCAATACTGTTACAAACAATTAATTACAAAGTTTATGATATAACCACAACAAGCATTATAATTAGTCCGAGGCAGAAAATACAATAAAAATTCTATTCATTTGAAAGATCTACAACTTCAACAAAACATCTTCCTTTGAGCTGGTTGGGTTGGCATCTAACTTCAAAGCTATAAGAAAGGCGAAAACAGCAAATTCAATTGAGGTAGTACGTCCAGCTACACAAAAGGACCAAAGCAGTTCTGTATCCCCAACAGAAACAATCCCTGATATCTCTTTATACAATTCCATCTTAAACCCTGAATAGATTTACAGGATTTTAAGAGATGCTTTAAAGTTTCACAGATATTCTCTTGCTTACAGAATCAACATATAGTTTGTTTAGCTTGCCAGAGTGTGTTTTGTTAGAATCAAGTTCCAGCGAAACTTACGGAAAATCGACCTGGTTATCTTGTCAGTATAAATAGCAAGACACTGGGCTAAGTTCCATGTTTCTTATGATCATTCAGGAGGTGATTCAACTACAGATATGAGTGCATATTCTTGGTTGTGGCTATCCAATCCATATCAAACAGTTTGCATTTAATTAAGTTTGCATGATAAATCAGATCTTGAATAGAATTGCCCAATTCCTCAAGAAGACTCCTACAATACTTATATATTTTGCATAACCAAGCATTTGCACTCTCCTCAAGAGCCATTTTGAGATCAACAAACAAGGAATCATCAGCCAGACATAAGATTTTCCGATGGAGGGATAAGATCTTGCAGTGAGCTCTAGCTTTCAGGGAAACAACCCGCACCTCATACCTGATGGCTGTGATAGGAACAGAGGAGGGTAACCCTAAAACATATCTCCATATCAGTGCCTCAACCACAGGCAATTGAGCAAGGATACCCAAGGATGCTATTCCATAGCAGTTTAGCACTACTTTCCCTTCAGAGTACCGTAAAACAGGCCTCACAGTGAATTTACCATATCTGGAGTACACCCTCTGGAGTTGTGTGAACAAAGAAACAGCCTGACTCGTTATCCATGCGTAAATCTTGGTTTGGGCCAGGCCGAGACGAGATTAAAAATCCAAGATAGATCAAACAACCGAGTTTACCCACAGGTTCTGGGCCAAGTCTCCAAGTATACCAATTCTTTTTCCTATACATAGTGACTGAATAATTCTGGTTTTAGCAGGGTTGATTTTGAGTGCATGTATAATTGCGAATTCAGAAAAAGCATTAAGTAATTTCTGGAGGCCCAACAGGGTACAATCGAAAAGGAGAAATGTGTCCACATAAACCGACCAAATTGGTTGGAGAGGATGTAATTTAGGAGTGAGGAAGGCTGCAGATATTAAACTTTGGGATTCCCCATGCATACAGTTTGAAACCACAACAAGTTGCGGTCAATGGAATTGAAGGCTGCCCTCGGGTCCACTGATGCAATATACACAGATTTGTACTTTCTTGTCAAAACAAGGTGCTGAATGCAGTTAAATAGAAAGTTGTTTAGTGATGTTCCCATGTTTCTCCTGAATCCTATTTGCCCTTTCTCCAACCTCCCTGCTTCCACCACCCACAATTCAAGGTGCAACAGCAGAATAGCTGCAAAAACCTTACTGTCAGCATCCAATACTGCTACAGGTGTGTAATTGAGAGGATCGGATCTCACTCCCTTTTTATTGATCGGTATTATAGAGATGATGGACCAGATGGCAGGAAAAAATTTAAGATTGTCGAAATTAATATGATGTGGCATTGATAATGTGCCTGTATACAAGTGTTTCTAGGTGCAACAAGACAAAGAAGGGGAAACAAAGGGAGGACAAAATAACGATCTTACTAGGCCTTATGTCATTCAGATTGTGCAAGGGCGGGGTAGAGGGAGGGGAGAAGTCCCAGGGGGGATAAGAGGGGGAATGTGCAGTTAACTCACACGTTCAGCCAGCGGGTGGCTCATAAGTGCAGAGAGAAGGGACTGTAGGGTTGCAGATACAGACCCTTAAGTGCTCGGGAGCCCGAAGGCAGTGCCAGGGCAAATGGACATGCAGACATTCAGAAAGAACGAGGACAGAGTGGTAGCCCATATTTCAGGATTAGATATAAACAAGAAGTTTGACAGCCCATTAAGGCCTGGAGCTCGAGAAGAGCTTAGCCAGTGGATTACATCAAGCACTGCTTCATAACCAAAGACGATGCAGTCAATCGCATCCATGTCCTGAAAAACCGGGGGTAAAGATGAAACTGACCCCTTGGGTAAGGAGAACCATGCATGAAAATGGGCCACCCAATCATCCTCCATAACTGCATTGACTTGCTGTTCATCTTGAAAGACATCTATTCCGTTAAACACTGGCCAAAAAGCTGAAGTATTTTTATTGCTGAAAATAGACAACTTAATCTCTGCATCCTCTTGATATCTTTTAGAACGAGTCTGTAAAAGCCAGTTACGAAAAGATTGTATAATCTTTCTACATATACAACCTTTTTCCTCAGATGGAATGTCCTTTCTTTTCTGTATGAGTATGAGCCTCTTCCTTATTTCACGTTTCTGAACTACCAGTACCTCATTATAAGCATGGGAATGTTGTGGGGGTAAATTCGTAGGTCCCAGGTTTCTAATTACTTTTCTAGAGCTCAGGATATTACTCACAAAATGTCCAAATGTATCCACCGAGAAGGTACTACATTTCCACTTATCTGAGGAATACATCAAGAAGATTGTGAGTAGGCCATTCACATATGTAGCTCCAGCAGCATTGCAGGATATTCGAGTACCCGAAGCATTGACCAACACATCAGAAGCAGCTTGCATGCGTGGTGCCTCGATCTCGAATTTTATAGAGAAAGAGACATCAAGCATTGAGTGATAACTTAATTCTATTTGAACAATGCTAAACTGAATGCATTTTGAGCATAACCACTATCAGCAAATATATAATCAATGGTTGATTGGGTGTTGCCATTAGACCAAGTCGGGGCATCGATATCAGCATTAACAGAGATGTCATTTTAGAAGGCAAAACTAAGACCTCCCAAATCTTCCAACCAGTGTTGACCTTGTTTTTGCTTGTTTTTATTCCTAGGACCAAATTCATCCACAAGCTCCCCACAATCAGGATCAAGACAGTCCGAGTTCAGATCTCCCATATACATGATATTGCCCACCTTCAAACTTTCCAGCTCAGTCATTCATAAATTGAATAAGACACACCAATGTAACATCCACAGAACTCATACCAGCATACCAATACATGGAAAGATCCCTCATATGAAAATTTGACATGTGCTGCTAAAATCCCAAAGCAAACATCCACTGACCCAATCACTAAGCCATATTAATCAGATTTCACTACAGTCAGTAAACAACCAAAGGGCTGTCCCAAAGCTCCTCGTTTTGCTGCCTGGCAGTACACACATATCTGTCCAACAACAGGGGGATTTCTAACCACATCTCCTGAAGAGAGATGATTCCATATGACTTACATTTTGCTCCCACTTCTGGGTTTGTGAAAAGCTGAGAATGCCCTTGGTGTTCGAAGACAAGACGGATAAGGGGAGATGCTGAGAGGCAGAATGATTGAGGGATTGGTCTCTACGTGTGATGAATCACATTAAGTAACCAAAACCAATCCTTAGTCTCCTCAGAAACTTTCATTTTTGCTTCACTGAGTCTCTCATAAGATTTTCCCTATAATGCACAAGATCAAAAACAAAAGCTCTAAGACTTATCACGCTCCTGCAACACTAGATCAAACACACTTTTGGAATGGAAATATGCAATTGATCGGTCAGATCTAAAATGGTCAACAAAGTCTACTCTATGAATATCACCAGAGGAGATGCACATTAAACTTCCAGAGAGTAGACGTATGAGCACCATCCGATTTAAGCTCAAAGACCTGTCTTCAGGCAGAACGTTCTTGAATAATATCATATTAGGGTGACCTGAATGAATATCTTCTGAACTGATTGACCTTTCCATTAATTGAGTGCGTGTCCAAACAATATTGCTTATATTTGGAGTTTTGGTGAGAGCAAGAGGTCCCTAATGGTGTGGATCTGAAACTCCCCCCACCTCCACAAATGACATTAATTGGACAGGAGGTTTATGACCAGGCTTGCTCCTAATAGAGGGCCCTAACAAATGAGCCGGGAAAGAATCTCCTGCACCATATTCTGGACCCACAAGCAATACATATTAGGGCATTGTAGTGGCAGAGGAAACTCTCCCAGTCAAAGAGGTAATAATAACAGGCCCCATAAGAGCAGGCCGTTCATCCAACTCCATGGAAGTCAACATCTGAAGTTGAAATTGGGGAGCTAAAGATGAAATACATTTGGGGGGAAAGCTGTTAATGACATTAACTTGGGTGGCTACCTTAAGTATGGAGTTCTCCCCCACACTATCAGAGGAGTCAACCACAATAGCCTTAGATGTGTTATTAGTCAATAGAGCTTTCACTGAGGACTGTGATAGTAATTTCCTAAAAAAGCAGCGTGATGCCTGATTATTCTTTTTCAGAACTCAAAGATTTTTCTTTTTTTTTCTTCATGGTACCTCTCTTTTTTTTTGCCCACATTAGGAGCCACAGTATGGGGACCAGCCCCCAAAGGATAAGTAGTCAGTGATTTCTAGGAGCTTCCTCCCTCAACTAAGAAGACCTCCAGTAGATGAGGGGGGCTAATCAAAGCAAAGTTATTAATACTTTCATTCAAAACAATCTCTGAAGCAGAATGATTAGAGGTTCCCAAAGGGTCCTTTGAGGCAACAATCAGACAATCAGCATTTGGATCACTAGAGCTCAAAGTTATAGACAACCAACCAGCTAGCATACTCTAAATCACAGTGTGGTCAGGTGCCCCTTCCTAGTCAGTCATTCTAGTCAGTCAGATCGATCGAGAGGAAACATTCTCCTCACTAGCGTTAGCCCCTCCCACAGTTTCCTGTGGGTAAGACCTCTTTTTTATTACTTTCATGAGATTATGATTAAATAAAAGCTCTTTTGCAGACACAAGTACATTAATATTTTCAAACTTAAATAATACAGATTCCAAAATAACATAATAGATTTTCAGGTCTGTTTTAAGGCCTTCATAAAGTGAGACCTAAATGCATAAAACCTGATTGATTTCTTCAAAGTCCGAATTGTGCCATTCCCCTGAAGACTATCCATTTTGGGTGCAGACGTAGAAAATGGGAAGAGTCAGCAGAAGATGAAAAAGAGTCAAAGTCCAGAACATAGTGTTCTTCTAGAGCAGGTGGAGTATCAAGAATGCTCTCAGAGTTGACGGTGAGAGCGATATCTGGAGGCAAAGTCACATTAACAGATGGACTAATACCCAACTGAAATAATAACACATTGTCAGCCAGTAGTTTATTGTATCCAAACTTTTATCAGCCCTTCCATTGGGCGTTTTCTTAGGAGGAAAAAACACTGTAATCAGTCCCCTGCAATTTTTTGGCTCTGGTTTCTTGATCAACAGAGGAAGTGAGAAAACAGATGGGAAATGTATCGCCTTTCCACAACCATGCTTGCATCCCCACACAGTAAACTGGGAGGGAAACCCTCATCTGGGGAAAGAGGAAGTGGAAGGTTCACGGCCACCATCATTTCAGGGTCCATGACATAAATTGAAGCAGAGTGTGTTAACATTTTGACTTTTACGCTCCTCAAATCCTACATAGGAAGCATTTGTGAAATTTTATTAAATACGTAGAACTGCCCAAGTTTTACAAAATTTACAATCAGAGTAGAATTGCAGAGAAAGAAAGAAACTGCCACTGAAGCTGCTGACCGGTCACTCACAGTTAGCTGCTTCTTTGCAGACTTCCTCTTTCTGAAAGTGAGAGGTCCATACCAAGGTTTAACTGTGCAGCTCTTAGTTGAGAAAATCACTGGTCTGATTATTCAGCTCAGAAAGCTCTGTGTCACCATTGCCCGTGTCTGCCCTTTCCTCACATGAGCGGCCGCATAACTTGATGTTTGATGTTGACAGATTATGCAAGAGAAGCACAAAAAATGTGATCCTTGGACGTAAGACACAACACGACACAAATCCACAAGAATACAGATCAGTCTGTACAATCGCATGCTTCGCTAGGAGAGGAGTATTTGTGTGTTTTGTGCCTCCTCCTGTTAATAGCCAAGGAAGAAAGACTCTGCTGCAGAAGGGACCGTCACAAGTTTAATAAAGAAAAGTGTCTCTGCACACCACACAGAACACTCTGTACACATAATGATAATTATGCATATGAATTCCAAATGATTGCCTTGCAGATTTCATGAATAAGCTTTAATGTCCGGGCGAGCGTTTATCAAAACATTTTAATACATGGGTTGTATTAACATTTAATGGCATTATTGAGGAAGATATTCAGAGGAAAGCAAAATGGAACTGAGGGTTTAGTAAATCAACAATAGAATTGTCTATTCCTCATGCTCTATATTTTTGTGTTGCATGAAATTATCTGTCATAGATTCATCCTTGTGTGGCCATAACTATATATATATACTTGAGGAGACTCTTCTTCGATTCCGGAAGCACCTCAAAACCTTTCTCTTTGCTTCTGCCTTTTCTCTTCCTCTCCTTTGCTGACTTCCTGGCTGACACTGAAACTACACTGGTTACCTGGCCACCCTCTGATCTCAGGCCCAGGTCCCCTCCCCGCCAGTTGCACTCCTGCACTGCCTTCCTGGCAACCCCCGCCCTTGGGGACTGTTTTCTGTATCCCTACAGTCCCACTTGCAGCACTTGACACCTGATGTGTGCACTTACCCTTGCACTTGCCACCTGCTGGCCGTACTTTTACTTATTGTTATTTATTTTCTTATCCCATGTACTGCACTGTCCTCTCTCCACTTTCCATTGCACTTCTCCTCCTTCCCCCTCCCATGCACTTGCACGATCTGAATGACACCTGGCCTAGTAGGATCGTTGTCTGTCCTCCCTCTGTTCCCCCTCCCTTGCCTCGTCGCGCCTTGAAACACTTGTGTATAGGCGCGTTACAAATGCCATATCATATCATATCATAATCCATGTTCAATTTACTTTTCCCCTACAAATTTCACTAATCTTGTTATAGAAACAATGAGCAACATGAAGTGAATGGGTTTGGCACAGGCTGAAGTAAAAACAGAACTTTAAAAACGGGCTTAACGCTTAGAAATATAAGATTCACCAACAACACAGTCAAATTATACTAAAGATACTGGCTAAGAAAAAGTCAAGTTTTTTTTTAGATCTGATAAATATGGCTGACATGAATCAAAAATCATGCCCAACAAAGCCAATATCTGAATATATTCGGATATTGTATTTTCAAAACATCTATGTGTTACCGTCCAATTTCATGCCTCATAATTGGAATCCCAAAATGATGTCTTGGAAAAAATAAAAAGTGGTATGGAAGATATTGGAATCAAATAACTCATATGTAATCTTCTGGAGCATGCAGTCCCGACATTCTGTCAGTAAACATCCACAAACATTCTCCACAATTTTGTGCTGAGATATAGAAAATAGTTTTCAAGTAGACTCTTGCTTCACTGATATCCCAACATCTTGCCTATACTGGTTAAAATTAATAAAAAGGGAGATCGATTGAATCCCAGTAATTATTGACCAATCACCCGACTAGATGTAGGAGGCAAACTATTTGCCAGCCTCCTCCTACAAGAACAGGAGGCATAGGCAAAAAAGCAATACAGATTAAATATACTCCAGATGGGCTTCTGTAAGAACTTAAGCACATCTTTGAATGGCCTTGGCCTGCAGTTGCTTCAGGATGAGGCTTTGACTGATGTATGCCTATTTTTGCCTCATCACTAAATCTGACTGCAGTTTTTGATAGTGTAAACAGATCAATTCTGTGAATAATTTGGAAAAGTTAGTATTCCCTGCAAATCTGTTATGCATATTAATAGCATTACATTTTAGGACTAACAATACAGGTCTGTCTAGATAACAGAGATAGTTTGTCCTCCATGATCAATATGTTCAGGGACATCAAGCAAGGCTGTGTGTAATTTCTATGTCTGGTTGATTTATATATATCAGACGTGAGAGAGGTACTGAAGACACCTACTTCTTTTCCCTCTCGTCTGGTTAATTAATGATAAACTGGTTGGCATAGGCTGATGATATAATATTATTCAATGTTACTCCAATTGGTCTGAAATGATCAATTCAGATATTTGAGCAATTTGCCTGTAGGAATGATTTAATGATTGACATCCAAAAATCTAAAATCATTACCTTTACGGGATCTTGGAGGAATTATGGTTTTTTCTTACTGTGTTTCCAATTTTGAACTAGAAATAGTAAGCCAAGTAACTTATTTAGGGTTTAATATTAATGCAATCTTTTCCCCATGAAGATAATATGTAAGGTTAAGATCTAAGACTCTTTTTTTCTACCTAGATGAAAAAGATGTACATGAAGTTTGGTGCTTTTTCCTTAGTTCCTTTTATTAAGTACTGCACAGTAAAAGTAGTACCATCATTAATATATGGCCTGGAACTTCCTAATTTGATTGATGGTGATTCTCTGAATAGGTTGGAAGGTGCACTGTGGGGACGGCTTCTAATTGTACAATACTACGTCTCAACTTCTGGTATCTGGTACAAACTGGGAGTCTTATCTTGTAGAGACTTTGTGATCTGGAGATTACGGAAGATATGTTCCAGACTGTTGGATCGTCCACCTTTATCATTGTGCTTAGATCTACATAGGCTACAATGAGCCACAGTCGTTCATGCTGTCATTACTACTTGTGAGTTTCTACTAGTCAGGATGTGTTTGGCACCTATCACTCTAATAAAAAATGATGTATTAGCATAGAAAAAGCTCTACGAATTAGAAGGGGTCCCTCTACAAGATTCCATTTTCTGCCATAAATTATACCATAACGTTTCCTGCAAAGGAAGACGTATGGGGTATTTACAGCTATAATTAATGCAATTTACAGATCTAATAGATCTAAAAAAGGAAAATAAAACAAACATGTATAAACGTTACAAGGGTTGCAATTATATATGCTAGATGTCAAATTCAGATTATGCTAGAGCCTGAGGGATTTCCTTTCAACAATATGATGGACATAAATATACCGTTTTTGGACTAGGGGTGGGGAAAGTCCAGAACTATATCCTGGTGTAAGACACTCTTTTTTTAGTTCAATATTCCACTTACTATACTCTGGCAGATGTCCTGCCCAAAACCTACAATGAGGAAATCACTATTACGATTTCATTTGGGGATTTGTATCCTGTTTTTACTTTGTTTTATTTTCAGCTGCAAACAAAGTGATGTCCTTTCTTAATTTCCACAGCATGGAGTTAGAGCTGCAGGGGAGCGAGGACGAAGGTGGTTTTGCTGGGGCTGCCAGGTGAGAAAGGATTGGCCAGTCAGGACAGCCATCACCAACTCTGAAAAGGTACATGTGCGAGAGGGGACGGTATGCTAATGGGGGCAAGGAGACCAGGGCTACCCTGGTGAATATTCCCCAGAATTCATGCATCCTGAGTGGATGTCAGGATTCCAACATTTAACCTTTGGTGCTAATGAGAAACATCATATTATCCAGTCTTATATGATGTGAACTTCTGACATCTGTATGTCCCTTTGGCACTTATAAACATCGGAAATTAGTAAAAGTAGAGGGAGGACAGTTAGAAATTTGGTGCTTCTGTCTTTGTACAAACCTCTGATTGGCAGTGCGAAACTTATTGTTGTTGGAGGCACACTATCCATTGATCTCTTGGACCTGACATTTCCTAGGGTGGATATGTTTGGTATCAAGTATGAACTTGTGGGGTGAAATATTCATGTTCATTGTTGTATGTTGTGTGCTTCGAGGTAGTGGTCAACTGTGTTTGGCATGCAATGTTTCAGTGTTCAGTATTTGTATCGGGATATTGTGTTTTCTAAGCGTCATGCAAGCTCAGGGCATAGGGTTCTGACAGGGGATGTCCTCCATCGTTTTGCTCCACTGGTGTATATAAATAAATGGCACTGATTTAGATAATTGCAGATTGGTAAACATGGGACACATTCATATTTTGCAAATGGGCATTAATAACACAAGAGGCAGAACAGCATAAGAAATCAAAAACAATTTGACCAAACATGGCCATTTTGTAATGTCATTTCATGGAAGGCTAAGTTGTGCTTTGATAGGAATAGATGTAAAGTGTCAGTGAGAAAGAAGAAAGGAGGTCTCAGCATATTTATTGATTACCAATTGTGGACTCTGAATTTAAGCTATCACATATTGTGATCCGACAGAGCATGGTCTTGTTTGACATTGTATGACTAAGCATATAAGGGCATAATAACTCAAAAGGCATGGCAAGCCATGACAAAACATAAGAGGCATAGGTGGTTGTAGTAAGGAATGCAAATTTATACATAATAAGTCTTAACAATGCACACCATTGCTTTATCCCCACACTATTGCCACTCCCCACCAAAGTAATGTTTTACATGTTTTTCATTTTTTCATTCTACCACCATCAGAGCATCTCTCTCTCTCTCTCTCTCTCTTTTTCTCTCTCTCACTCTGTCTCCACCTCTCTCGATCTTTCTCCCGCTCACAAGTTCCCTTCCTCTCACTTTCTCTCTTCATCATCATAGATACATTGTATCCAGTGTTTGTTTGTTTGTTTGTTTGTTTGTTTGTTTATTTGATAATGCGCTCCAAGCCCTTGGGCTGCTGGGCGCAACAATAAAAGTAGACTCGAAACTTAGTTACAGTGCCTGACACAGGCTATTACAAAACAGATGTAACTTACAACAAATGATACAAGTGATACAGTACATATAGGATCAAGATGGGTAAGCGTAGAAGAATACAGTCTTAACATATGTATAGCATGATCAGCTAGATAAGGGTGAATATTGTTACATATCATTGTTGTGCAGCCATTTGAGAGTTTTACATCTAAATCTAGTGTAGGGTAATGGGCGTCTGAGGTCAGGTAGGAGTATGTTCCATGATTTTGCAGCTCTAAGAGGGAAGCTAGATCCACCCGCTGTGGTAAGTGTGCATCAAGTATCAGGGAACTGCAGACAAGGAGCAGGTGATTCCATGTGCACATTCGTATTAACCCTAAGCTCAGAGTTAGGGATATTTGTTGGCATACATGTTAGAGAAAACGTGCACAAGGAAAGGAAAAACACAGGCAGAAGTCTTGAACTAAGGTCTGTCCTTTCCACCAACTGGTGAAATAAATTATATTAACATTCAAAGTTATAGTTATAAATGTATTCTTAAGTTGAAATATATTTTTCTTCCATAATTGACATCTGACACCGACACCAACAAATCATGATCTACCCATTGGTACATTAGAGAAGATGTCAAAATATACTTTGATATCTTCCATACATTTTAATCAATATTTAAATATACACTGGTATTACCATCAGGAAACCTTTTAGATTCATCCCATAAAACCATTATACAAGAGATACACACTAATATAGGTAAACAAAGAAAGCATAAAACAATTAAATATCAAAAGGTAATATACAATGAACGCAAAGCACTAGAAGAATGAATGGGCAATAAAAGTATAATTCTCAAGGAGGCAGACAAGTGAGTACATGTTGTGTTCTTGAACAAAACATCCTATATAGAAATGGCCAAACAGCATCTAAATACACCGTAGCAATACTTCAAAATCCTAAATAACCCAGTCCAGCAGATTATTACAGAAATTAATCAATTAATAGATGCACTGGACAGAAAATGAATATTGCCGGATGAAAAAAAAAACATCTTTGTAGCTAACAATCACCCCATTATCCTAACTCTTTTCTTTCTTCTGAACGAAGATAGTGATTTACCATCAATAAGTCCAATAGTTAGTGGGATAAGCTGAATAACTGAAAATGTCTCAAAATTCATGGATGGATACTTGCAGCCACAAGTATTACAATTGAAATCTTACGTTAGAGATATCAGGTGCATCCTGCAAAAATGTTAACAATTAACCTGGCATAGTTCATATATTTTGGCCCCTTTTGATGTAACACTTCTCTGTACACATCAATTGATCATGATTTAGCAATTGAAGCTTTAGACCATTTGTTCATGAATAAATCAGCTACACACATGGCTGGATATATTATGATTTAGGAAATGCTTATATTTACTCTAAAAAACAATATTTTTCTTTTTCACAATGAATGTAAACAACAAATATCAGGTGTTGCCATGGACGCATGCTTTGCATCATCACTGGTGAAACAAAATGTATGGGACACTTTGAAACCATACTCACAATCACCTGACAGATTCACAAAAACAAAGTATAGTGGAACAGACATTTAGACGATATATTGTTCATCTGGAATATTATTGATCAATATTTGGAGGAGTAAACACAATATTTAAATACGAATACCGTTGGAATACATCTTACAGAAAACATAATAGTAATTGAATGCAATTTCTAGATCTGTATCCGTGAATAAAGGACACAGAACTCATCACTTCAACCTTTTTCAAGAGCACTGAGGTTATTTCTACCTTAGATGCAACAAGCAGCCATTGCAGATCTATCATTGAGAATATCCCAGCTGGAGAAATTATAAGAGCATATATACATTGTAGTGAAAAAACTGAAAGAGATAAGGAATTTCAACTGACTACTGAGAGATTTTCATAAAGGGGATACACCAATCAGAATATTAAAGCAATAACTAGAGCATTCAAAAAGCAAGAAGAGAATTATCAAAATCAAAACAAAGAAAGGAAATGAATACACATGATCCAGAAGTTAATATTATCACACAACTTATTGGTAAGAGCAAGAGTGTCTATCAGATGCTAATCAAACACCGGCCCGTACTATAGGTGGACTTAATGAGCTTTATTAATGTAAAGTCTACTATAATCTACTCCAGGGCACCCATGCTACACACTCAATTGATCCCCAGTTCCATGAATAACAACAACACCTCCACCAGCTCATGGTTGAGTAGAAGCCAAGATATAACAGGTTTTTACAAATATTGATATTGCAGAACGTGGTGACACACAAAGAATAGTGTACATACATTTAAATGTGAACATGCACTTACATTCATATAAAGCAGTTTCAAAACTGCAAGAGCAAATATGTAATATATGCGTTAATATGTATATATACCATACCATATACTGCAATATTATAAGAGAGTTATGAATATGAATAAGAAAGCAACCGAGTATCATTGAAAGGCCGTTAGCACAACATTGCCAACATTGCCAACAGCACCAACAGACAAGCGAAACATCTAAGATAGAATCCTTAGCCATATAGCTATCATAGCCAAGGACACACTATCCATACACAAAATACACCACACCATCCCCCATACCTAGGACCGCCTTACCCTGAAGATAGCCACTCCCACAACTGCACTGTCACCCTCCACATCATATACCACCCTCCAGGACTACTAGCAGACTTTGATGCATCCATCATGCACCTTGTCGCTGACAGCCTAAAAGCATCCTTTAGAGTCATCCTAACAGGTGACTTCAATTTAGGGCTTCACGATCCTAAGGACACCCCAGCCAAAAACCTTGCCAAAGCTCTAGACACACTTGGCTTTTCTCAATCCATAACCTTCCCCACCCACAACAAGGGCTGCACCATCGATTGGCTAACCCACCACAACTTCGCACCTGATGTCACTGAAAATCTCCTCTTTCCATGAACCGACCACCACCTTATCCTCTTCACACTATCCATGCCTAAGGCTACCAAAGCTACCACCTAACCACTCCCTATGGATTCAACTAGAAGCGCACAACTCCTCACGAGAGAAAGGCTAGCACCATACCTTATGGTCCCAGGCCTTCAGGCGCCACTTTCCAATGACGAGGAGGCTCAGGCCCTATCACTCAACACCATCCTAACAGAAGCCATCAATGCCTTTGCCCCTCTTCAAGTCCGCAAAGCCAAACACACTAGACACTTAAACAATTGGTTCACCCCTGAAATCCTAGCCCTTAGAACCAAAAAGCATGCAGCCCTAGCCAAATGGCTTCCAGCGAACTCGCATCTGACAGACTGGAATTCAACAAAATATCTAATGAATATAAAAAATCCATTATCAAAGCCAAAGCTATCTCCTTCAGTAACAGAATAGATAATGCGATATTCAAATGCAAAGAAATCTTCTCCATCTTCAGGGAGTTAGAAAACCTCCGCCGCCCCTCCCCCTTCCTTAATAAAGAATCAAGCTTGGTGCGCTGTTATACAAGCAGCCATGTTCCACAAACTCGACACTTTGCAGAACAATATGAAAGCCAATCAACTCAACCCTCTCCTCGCCAACACATCCCAACCACCCAAAGCTCAAAAGCTGACTCCTGACACCACTCTCTTCACATTCAGAGATGTCAATGAGACAGAAGTCAGGAACATTCTCAAGAACATAAAACCCTACACCTGCAAAGGGGACACCTGCCTGGCACCCCTCCTCAAGGAATACGCTGACCTGCTCACACCTTTCATCACAGCCTTTATCAACGCCTCTTTTGCCTCAGGATCAGTTCCTCGAAGACTTATAGAAGCATGGGTATGTCACCTTCTGAAAAAAAGGCACTTGATCCTTCCAATCCCAACAACTACAGACCCATAACCACTGTACCCTTCCTGCTCAAGATTCTGGACAAAGCAGCCTACCTGCAAGTCCAAGAATTCCTTGAATCCAATAAAATCCTAGGTACTCTGCAATCAGGTTTCTGCCCTGGTCCCAGCACCAAGACGGCCCTATTGGACCTGGAAAACCAAATAGACGACATCAGAGACTCTGGTAATCCTGCCATCCTCCTTCTCTTAGACTTATCAGCAGCCTTTGACCTTGTGGACCACAATCGGCTATGCCAACATCTCTCCTCTGCTGCCTTCTTCTCCCCTAATGCAATCACATGGATCGCCTCCTTCCTCGAAGGCAGAGCTATGCGTGTCTTTTCAGACCTTGCAGTTGCTACAATAGATACCATCCTTTTTGGTGTACCACAAGGCTCCTGCCTATCACCCACACTGTACAACATCTTTACTATCTCCCTCTTCAACCTACTTGATTCGCACGGCATCATGTACACCAATTATGCCAATGACACTCAAGTCCTCAACACCCTTAATGACATTTACGCCACCATCCACACTTGGATGGCTGAGAACTGGCTATGTTTGTATGGGGACAAGACAGCTCTACTTCTTCTAGCCCCCCACAGATGCATGCATCATCCTTGATGACAAATACCAAGCCTGCATCATCGACAACATCAACATCCATGTCTCACAGTCAGTCAAAACTCTAGGAGTCTACCTAGACAATAACCTCACCATATCCAGGCATGTAAGCGCTATAGCAACCTCGTCAGCCTACTACTCCAAACTCATCAATGCCACCAGGCTGTTCCTATCCAGCACCAACTCCCTTTCAATCACGCGAGCCATCATAGGCTCGAGGCTAGACTACTGTAATGCACTCTTTACAGGGACTTCTTCAAAAAACCTGGACAAACTACAGACCAGCCAGAATAATGACCTGCACACTGCACTGGACATTGCCAAAAGGTAACACATATCTACAGCTAGAAGAAATGCTCACTGGCTATCTGTTCGACAGCACATTCAGTTCAAGACCCTTGCAATCATGCACAGATGCATCCATCACACTGTTCCAGCCTACCTCTCTGAGAGAATCCTCCTACCTCCGACAGCGAGACCCATTAGAACCCCTTACACCAATCTACTGCCAATCCCCAGAATCAAAAGAGCGAGAGGAAGGGGTTCAAGGTTCCCCTTCATTGCATCCAGGCAATGGAGCTCTCTGCCTCAATCCATCAGAAATGAACCCTTCCACCTTGCCTTCGGCAAGGCCGTCAAAACCAGCCTATTAAACTAAATAGCATATTCTGTATGATGATGTATATTGCACACTACCAATGTATTCTGCTGCCTTTGCTACGTAATGCCTAATACGCACTCAAACCCACACTGTAAAGAGTTAACCACTTTTTAAATTTGAAAGGTTACTGTAACTTGGCTATTTACCAAAAATGTACTACTGCATGTATGTGGCCTAATGTAAGCTATTGCCCACTTCGATTATGCAACTAAGACATATTCATGTAACAGCACCTCGATGTCCCTGGGCTGTGTGGCCGCCTATATAAATGCAAATAAATAAACACATAAATAAATAAATATATCAGGCCAAGATATTAACCAGAGGTGGAGGCAGAGAAATGCAACTGAGAAAACCTGAAACCAGATCCATTTGTGAATATGGAACAGTAAACATAGGATTGAACTTGGATGATTAACTAAAGGTTCTTTTGATGATCTCAAGCGTATGTCAATGCCTCACACATATTTTAAAAGAAGAAGATACAAATTAATGTGTCTGCAGTGATTGTAAAGTATGGAAACAGTTAGGAAGGTTGAACATCACAATGAAATCATACTTGGTGCAAAGGATCATATTTTAGAACTTCATAACTCAAGTATACTTCAGAATGTATACAAATAAAGATGTAGCAGCATACATTAAACAACATAGTTAGTTATAAATTGGGAATAAGCACATAATACAGGGAAGATAAATGATCTTTGATACAGAAGGTAATGGTACTTGGTTTGAGTGTCATTTGCAAGATTCTCCATGCTAGTGTCTAAATCACACACTAACTGAAGTGAATCTGTCATGTAAAACAACAGATTCAAACAGCATTTAACCTTTGCTTTTTCAGCTTGATTCCATATGGTGTAACAAGCAAGGGGCCCACATCTGGGCATACCCTTTATTAGTAAGGGAGGCAAACTATGAACAAAAGATGTGATGAGTGGAAGGTTATGAAATAATCTTAGACACTGGCATCACTCTGGGCACCCTTCCATCCAATAATTTTTTAGTCCATATGTGCCATTGCAGAAAGGAACCAGCCATACACAGCTCAGTGTTTGTCCCACTTGTTGATACATTTCTATGATACCAAATGTACAAAGCCTTTCAATATGTTGTTTACCATTTCACCACAAGGTCCTTGCCATTTAACAGGAGTTGGAGCACCCGCATGTTCATGTACTGGCTTGGCCTTTCTGGATCATAGCCATTTAGATGCTCATCACGCTCCATGGCAATGTTGAATATGGGGTGGGAAGACTACCCAGTGCCCTGCTCAAAGATCAGAGACTGAATTTAAAGCAGATGAGGGTCTCATCAATTGAGTGACCCCTCAATCAAGTGGTTCTCAACATTTGATATACACCACCTTTGTCACTGTTTATGCCGTCAGTGCATTGTGAATTATACATGTGTGTCACTTATTTAGTATGTATGTATTGTTTATGTTACTATTTATCCACCGCCTTTTCACCTACATACATTTTGAGGCGCTGGAAATTTACCTGCAAATCAGTGCAGTTTTTATTGCTGCATGCAGAATGCAATGGCACATTTCTAGAGTATGTGATTGTGACAAAATGGCTTATGCCCTGCAGGAATACAATGGTGATTAGTGACTAAAGTGCCGACTCAGCCTCCAAAAACGCTACAAGAGTGATCCCAACCATAAAGGTAAAACAGGCACAGTTAAGAGATATACCTCCTTCACCTTTTGTGGCAACAAGGACTGAGGGAAGGCTATACACTCAAGAGGGGTTAGAATGTGATTCCGTAGCAACCCAAACAGCAATAGTAAAACACTTCAAAAAAGGGAATGTCCAATCAAGGTTCCTTATAAATATAGATATCCTTTAATGAAACACATCAGGTGTAAAATTAACTAAATAGAAAATAACTACACAAAGCCCGCCCCTGAGAAAAGAACACATAATATGTACAGATACAAAGATGTTACACTGCAGGTAATAAATCAAGGGTGTAAGGCAAGTACACAACACAATATTTGTTAAAAGGATATGTTCTAGTGCAAAAAAGGAATTAAACATGAATAACTACTCTCTAGGAAAGAAGATGCACCAAGGTGCGCAGTTAGCACTCAATCAGACCTTCTGCGGTTCTTTGTAGTTCGATGATGTTTGATGGCAGTGGTCACATTGTTCTAGATGGGTAGCGGTATTGAGCCTGGATTGAACGAAGGGCAAGTGGTTTGAAGGTGATGCATGATGAAGTGTGGATTACGAGGGCCACCACGGTCAGTTTGGCAGTTGGATCGTCTGCAAAGATGCCATTTACTGGATGTGTTGTTCTGCAAGATCTGTTTGTTGAAGCACTCAGGGGTTGCAGATCGTGGAGCCCACCAGGATCGGTCTGACAGTCAATTCAACGGCAAAGATACTGGATGCGCAGTTCTGTTTGAGCAATTTCATGCAGCATCTGATTATTACGGCTACAGGATCCCCCAAGGTTGATTCCACTGTCTATGAAGATCAGCAGCAGAGATGCTGGCAGGACAGGTAGCAGTTTGAATGCAGCAAGTGCAACAAGAAACATTCAGTTCGAGCTGAGGCAACAATGTACTTTGCTATCACGGTGCAGCAGCGAACAAGTTTGAACATGCAGTTCAGGTGCAACAGTTGCCTTGTTCTACATTAGGAGCGGTGTCAAGCAGGGGTTGTAAAGCAGCGTATGCAGTTTGAAGGTGGTACATGAAGTAGTGTGGATTTTAAGGACCACCAGGGTTTGTTTGATGGTCGGTTCAATTGAGAACACTCCGGATACTGGGCACACAGCTCGGTTTCAGCGTTTTGAGGCAACTAAGCGGCAGCTAGTGTTGTGTGTTGGCAAACAGTCTGAACATGCATTTCAGCAGTTCAAGGAGTGGGTGAGTGCCAAAAGGCAGCTCCGTAATGCAGCTCTGTAGGGTCTTCATGGTTTGATGCAGTGAAACAAGCTGCTTGAACCCCAGTTCCAATTTGTTTGGTAGTAAAAACCCAGGGATCCTGGATGCCTTCACTCATAGACAGGGGAGGCTTGCCCACACCTGCAGTTCTCCACCAACACTGTGAGGTCCTTGCTACCATTGTGGCTGGCAGGTAGGCATTTCTTGTCCCAAAATCAGTTCACCTACAATGGTCCCAAGGATGGTTAGGGGACAGAGCTTGCAGAGGACTTTGGATAAATCATCTTTCCCATCAGGAATCCAATGAATTCTTCTTCTGGTGTGTGTTCAAGAGTGAATAAAAGAAAGTGTGAGAAAATGTGCCTTCTCACATCACACCGAAAGTGCTGTGTGCTAAAAGAAGTGGTGGAGACAGGAAGGAAAGATAGAGGCAGAAAGAAATAGGATGGTGGAATCTTCCTCCAGCTATTAAGAGCTCTCCGATGTCTATACAAACCCTGATCCCTTTCCTTCTCAATAAGATATAAGGCCCTTTGTGTGTGTAGGACCCTGCTGTGAGGCTGACCCTTTTTTGAATGGGTGTGCCCTTTGATCAGGTTACCAGACCATCTTCCTGTGGAATAGCTGTCTCTGTGGAGAGGGTGTTACCTGCAATCACAAAGCAACACAGAGAGGTGATCCTGAAGGCTACATTTTCGCTAGCAGCAGCAAGGACAGCCTGTCTGGGGGAGCATATGCAAACCATTGTCACCTGAATTAGACTCACTGGCTGACACATGTGTGATATCAAATGGATGTGGTTTGTATATGCTGGCCACCATACCTTAAACTTAGGTGTGGCTTTTATTTAAAGTTGTACATGCCACCAGGATAGCCTACTCAAAGTTATGTAGTTTAGGAAAAGGGGTGCATATTTTAAATGCAGCCCCTGTGCTTCGGAGACATGGCTCTCCCTGTAGCTATCAAATCTGCACCTGTGTCCGCTGGGATGTATACTAATTGACCTTTTCACAATTGATTGGGGGAGAATTGACCTTCTGCACAATTGATCGTGAAATGAAGGTCAATTAGGACATATATGCGGGGCAAAACCCCCTGCAACCACCCACTCATTACAAACCCCCTCGAACCCCCTAACCAATCCCATTATATTATTTATTACCCCATACCCACCTCACACACATATATAAAAAGTAAAATAAAGGTAAAGGTCAATTGTGCAGAAGGTCAATTAGGACCACTATTATTAGGTCAATTAGGATAAAAGGTCAATTGTAAAAGGTCAATTTGGGTAATACAATCCGCTGGGCCTGCTCTGTGCCACTGGAGTGGAACAGGTGTGCACTATGTTTTTGCATGGAGTTTATGAAAGGGGAATCTGATTGTCAGATTACCCTTTCAGAGATGGAATTACCCAAATAATTGTATTAATTTAATACAAATGAAAATAAGGCTTCTACACCCTGTGAAGAATCACTGAAATGTATCCCTTCTCTGCAAGTGGGGTGGCCAGAGGCCCCTGTGAGGCTAGTGAGGTGAGCCCGCTTCACAGCACCCTCCAAGGGTTTGAGGCTAGCGGGAATTCACCGGGAGAGACTCCCCCTGTGGGAGTAAGGACTCCTGTTCCTATGAGGAACCCACTAAAGATTCTTCCAAGATTATCTCTTCAGACATAGTCTACCTGGATCCATATTAAGAAGGAACAACAATGTGCTATTGCAAAACTGGAAATGTGGATGTTCCTTTAAATAGAAAACACCATTTAACTGGGATGAGGAGGAGAAGGCAAGAGGACAACAGGTTTCAGTACGCTTAGAGGGAAAGATACTGATTTAAGCTGGGGAAAGCCCAGAGTTCCGTCACCATGAAAATGGGAGGAGACTCGGAATCCGAGAGAGCTCCCGAGTTACAAACCAGCTGGCGAGCTCTGAGAGAAGTGCTGGACGTGTTGCACCATAGAAACTGGAGAGTAAGAGATGGAGCAAGTGGTGGCATGACAACGAAAAGACTGTGGGGGACCGTCAGTCCTTGCAACAACACTGAGACCACTACACCCCGTACATGTATACCGGAAAGCTATCCGAGTTGAAATTGTGACGTATTGAAGACCGAAAGGAAACAAGAAGTCGACCAAGTGAAGATGAGAACTCAACCCGAATTAAAATAATTCTCAGTGTCATGAGGTTGACAGCTAACAGCGAAAGCCGGAGACCCCGAAGGGCAATGGATAATCATTATCCGACCATTCATTCTCGTTTCAGGCAGGATAAAGAGACTATAGCAGCGAGAGCAAGTGAAGTGAAGGAGAATCATTACAAAAGTGTACCTACTCGTCTCAGTCAAGATAAAGAGATGATAGCAGAGAGGGCAAGTTAAGAAAATGAGAATAATTACAAAAGTATTCATACTCATCTCATATAAGATAAAGTGACGATATAAGTGAAAGTAGGAGAAGTGAAGGAGAACCATTAACAGAGTATTCCTATTCTACTCAGTCAAGATAAAGAGACGATCACTGTGAGAGCAAGATACATTTTTTTAAAAAACAATGTTTTATTTGGTTAGTTGATAAATCAACTTTTCAAACATCGTTACAAATATTTAAAATATTTTTTTCATTACATAAATTAACTTATTTACAACACAATAATAATAAAATAAAATAACAATGAAAAAGACCATGTGACAGAAACTATTAATACAATAATGTCTGCATGCTGAAAAAGGAAAAATCAACATATAAGCCAAATCATGTTTCTTACATGGTAGTGTACAGATGTACATAATAACAGTATACAGAAATATAAAATACATTTCAATCACAGAGGTCTTCAGAACGTGCGTGTTTCCTTTCACTCAAATTGACAATATGTAACAGCTAAGATTTCACTTAGTAATGAGTCCATCATTTATCTATTGTATTGTCAAGGTGTGACATCAGACTAAGAAATCATTCTTGATCAAGGTTGCTGTGTAATTCGTCACACATTAGAGGAAGCAAGATAATGACCAAAAATTGGATAATTGCAATCTGTATTGTGACTCTAGGATTAGAGAAAAGCATTTGCCATTTTTCGTGCTGGGATACATGATTCTGTAATACCACTTTGCCTATAAAACGTTTGCTTCTTACACTGCTTATTGCCTCACAGTCAACTAATAGATGCTGTAGAGTTTCAGTTTGGTTAGTGTTCAAGCAGTAACGGCAACATTTTTTTTCGATGGGGATAACTTTTCTCTGATATAATACATTGCGAGTCGTCCACAGATTGAACCTGAATCTCATGTATATTCTACAGAACATCATGCATGGATATTTAATTAAATATTCAGTTGTTGTCCCATACCTTTTAGTGCCGAACATACAAATATCAAAATCTTTGTGCAGTGAGCATCTCATGAAATTTTCCGCCCAATCGTGCTGAATGATTTTTGTTTTCGCATGGTTGGGATCTGAGCTCAGTAATTGTTTAGTGATACCTGCATTACTTAAGACACCAATAATATGCTCACGCCATTTCAGCGGGAATTTGTTTTTCAATGTCAATAGATTGTGGGCTGTAATTTGTAATATAGAAGGTTTGTCTATATTTTCCAAAGACTTCGAAAATAGGCACACTGCTTCCAAGATACATGCGAATATAGTGAAGTGAGCCCCAATTCATAGCAGTTTAACGCAAGAGGAGTGCCATTTGGTAGCTGCAACACTCGTTTCCAATATGTTGCCTCTATATGGTCCCAAAATATGCGTTCTTTTGGTAAAATGGCTTCAACGCCATACAACAAAATTGGCGTGACTTTCATTTTATAATACATAATGATTTGTTTCAAAGAAAACTTAGCAAATTTTTTGATGAGTATTTTGGTTTGAGACACCAATGATTGCAATTTAATTTTCAGTTCACATGAATATTGCATTATTGTTTTTTGTGTTGGATTGTCACGCCAAGATACCTGTATTGGCATGTATGTACGAGTTTATGCTGTTGCAGATGCCATTTATATTTGTGCGTTTTGGGTTCTCGGCTGGAATTACAATTGAGTATTTGAGTTTTAAGATTGTTAATACTAAGATTGTTGGTCCGGGCATACACGTCAAGCTGATTCAACATATTTTGCAGGCCCATCAGTGTCTGTGACAGGAGGACCAGGTCATCTGCGTACAGCATGTATGGAACTTGCTGTATTCCAATCTTTGGAGGATCCCCCATACAGTCTGTAAGAACATCACCTAAGTCCAAAATATACAAATTGAACAAGAATGAAGCTAAGGCACAACCTTGTTTCAGGCCCCTGTACGTTGCAATTGGAGGTGTGAGCATACCGTCTAGCGTGACGCGCACGTTCATTGAGGTATTTGTGCGAAAAAGGGTAATTAATGATAGCAACAAATGAGGGCAATTGTGTTTTCTTAGTTTTGCCAGAAGCACGGATCGATCGATCGAATCGAACGCAGCTCTGAAATCCATGAATCCTAAATATAAGGGTTGCCTTCGCGATAATTGATGGGCTTGTATCAAGGATAGAGCAAATATGTTAGGAGTTGTACGCAAACCCTTCACAAAGCTCGCTTGAAAAGGATCTAACAATGAATTTGTTTCTGGCCATACCTTCAACTCCTTGAGTATTATTCTGCAGAAGATTTTCCCTGGAGCGTCTAACAGTGAGATTGGGCGATAACTGTCTGGTGATTGACGGTCACCCTTCTTATAGATCGACACCGTTATCGCTTCAATCCAGGTATGTGGTAATATTTGGCAGTAATTAACAGCACTGAAAATGTTAAATAATATGGAAGCCCAAAGCTCTGGATGTACTTGCATGACAAAATGGACAGGCCATCCAGCCCAACTGCTTTTTATTTACTAGCAGTTTTGATCAAATCTGAGATTTCCATTTCGTCAAAGGATAGATTAAAGCTAACTGGTGTCTTTACAGCTTCTATATTAAAACAGTTTTTGGGGGCAGCGTAAAGTTCACTAAAATGAGTTACCCAGTGATGCATGCTAACTGCCGTAGTCTGCTTGACAATTTGATGCAGTCCCGTGGTTTGATTTATTATTGTCCACATTTTCAAGATGTTCTTACTGGCCACAACAGTTTACGCTCCCTCTCTTTGATATAATGCGGATCTATGCCCCTTGACCCAGCTGCTATACTGATTGCGTAGTCTTTTTAAGGGAACCGTTCTGATGGCCGGAGGTTGCTTAGTAAGTTTTCTTAACTCAGCTCGATATGCAGTTTTCTTTGATCGGATCATATTATCAAAGACATGCAGATGTTTTTGTCTTGTATTACTGGACATTTTCGTTTGCTGGAATGTCTGAATTGTATTACTGTATATAATGCCAACATTGTTTAGTGTGTTATTGTCACCCATTTTGTAGTTTCTAAGAGTTCTTTGAAATGAATTAAAGCATCCGCCGACCATCAGACGGTTTCCTCCTGCATTTGCCACCAAACATCCATTTGTAGAAACCTTTGCTATGCAGTTGTTATGAATCTGAGTGCCCCATTCCATTATCAATAAATTATGGTCACTAACATTAGTGTTGATGACATTAAATTTGTGAACATCCGGCCACAGTTCCGTATTCACATATATGTAGTCTATGATCGATACCGATGAACCTTTCTGCCAAGTTGGCGCCAGTGGTATATCTGAAGCAAATGAACCATTGAGAACATGTAAACCTCTGTCAACAATTAAGCCCTTCCATCGCAAACGTCTTTGATTGACAAATTCACTCTTATTATTGGAACACTTTAGATTCAAGTTGCCGGCTAGTATTAGATACCTTGTGTGGCTATCTTCCACCACCATGTCTAATAGGTTGTTCAAATCTTTAATGAAACAGTCAGCACTTATAGCCACAGGGTTCCAATACACGTTCAATATAGCGTAACTGTCCCTGTTGGCCTGAACACTAACCAGCATCATGAAATCATTTGGCATTACCCACAATTTGGATGTGAGACCATGTTTGATTTTTACAGCAGTTATGAGCCCTGACATGGAGCTTCCCATAGTTGACTTGATTGCTGGATTCAAAAATACCTCATATCCCACCCAAATTGGGGCCAAGAGTAGCCATGTCTCCTGTAGGAGTATTACATCGTGATAGTTTAATTGATGTTGATCAGTGTTCAACAGATGTTTGAAACCTCTTGAGTTCCAACTAACAAAGGAGAGAGGCTGGATGTTTACACAGGGGCTTAGTTACTTCTGTTGCTTATTGTGGTGACATGCACATTGCCCATTTGGAATATCATTGCTCCCTTTTTTGATTGTGCTAGTACTCTGCTGAAATTGATTTTGAGTGGATATGGCTACTTATGTTTTAGATTGATCAAGGCTCAGGTTAAAACCCACTTTTGATAGAGGATCTTTTGCCTTCCAAATCAAATTCTGAACTACCCTGGAATTCATCCAGAGTTTTACAGCATTTAAGTTTCTTTTGTCTGGAAATTCAACCAACACCAAATCGTCTGACCTGATATCTTCCAATAGTTGGATTTCTGAAAAAAATCGCCATTGCCGCTCTACGGTTTAGATCATATCGAACAGAGGGAGAGGGTTTACAGGATAATACTAAAGCAAAGGGCGCTGGGTTTCTCTTTCTACAGATAGATTTTTCATTACCCAGATTTTCGCTCTTAGCTGTTACGGTTTTTGCCATACTCTGATTTGGAGAGTCAGTTGTCTTAAAATTTCCCAACGCATTCTCAATCAGGTGAGTGACAATCCCGGAGAGATCGTTCATCTGCGCTGAGTCACTTGCTTGTGTGCCTGTTGATCATGCATGATGTAACTCACTTTGAGTAGATATTTCAGGTCCTATTCTTGGAATATTATGACTTTCAGGGGCCTTCTGAAGTGTATTTACCACACTCGACTCAGGAAATGAGGTCTGACTCTCAAGGGTGGAATTGCATGATGGACAGGCTAGAGACGTGCTGAGTGAAATGGGCTCACGTGCTTTGTTGTGCATTTCAATGTATGGCAGAGTGTGCCCCGACATGAAGGCATCAACTGCCTTTCTCATTTCACTTCTTTCTTGACTGTCAGTTGGAACCCCTTCTGTGTTATTATTATTTTTTTTTTTGAATTGCGCATTGGGTTTGACTGCCCGAGTCACATTGGGATTCTTGACTGATGCGTCGGCTGAACTCGGTTGCTTCATCATTTTAAAAAGTTAGTCTAAAGGAGGATAATTGAGTGCATGCTAGGGCTGAAAAGTCCCTGAGCTCATTTTCTTTTTGATAAGTGTTTGTAAGTAATATTTCTTTTTAATGGCTTGGGACACAGTCACATTATTTTTTTGGGTTACGGATAACATCTTGATGAACTGTTTAGTTGATCCATTCCCCGATTGTTTCGGGGCACTCATATTTTTTGATAATTTTGGATCAGATGTTTTATTGTTTTTTTGATGTTTTTTTTCTTGTTTTTATCTTTTTCTTTCACGTCCTTAAACTCTATATTCAGTGACTGGTGTTCATTAGTTGTGCCTGATGCATTCCTTTTTTTTTGAGGGACTTGGACGAGGCTGCATTGAAAATGGAGTAAAGTTTTCCCATAGGGGTCACATCATGCCTTTTGTGTCCACTTACATTCGATTCCTGAGACGATCGATCGTCCAATCCTAAGGGGTCGTATATGATGGCATTGATGCAAGGAAGAACACTCATGAAATCCCTGCTCGCACCCCTTTTTAGAGGCGAAAGAGCACACAACCTTTCTTTATGCTCATTGTTTGTCTGGCATGTGACAGAAAGCACAGGGGTTTTAAGTGGAAGGGCTGGTGAATCAGAGGGCAGGTGAAACTGTACTCCTGATTTTATCGGCTTTTGTAACATCAATATTTTAAGAATTAACGGTTCTTGAGCTGCTAATCGTGTATCAACTGAGTTATATATTTTCCCAAGGGCCTGGACAGCCAAATTCATTACCTGTAGAGTGACATCTAGTGTCATATCAGGTTTAAGTGAGCCCAAGGACGTATTGGTCCCATGTGTGTTAATTTGAGTTCTACTGATCTCAATGCTCGAGGTGGAGGTGACAGTCTCTATTGATAAATGTGAAACTTCAGTAAACATTAAGGGAGATTTTGAGAGGTTTTCAGATAGCATTTTGTCTGAGAATACAGAGTCATCGAGGCCTAAATCAATCACAGCAACGTCCTTTGCGGACGGAGTTGAATAAACAGATTCAATTGGTTGCGCTATGACAGGGATACTCTCAAGCATTGCCATATCAGAGATAGAATGACCAATTTTGTTAGAATCATGAGGGGACATCTTGGACTGTTCATTGAGTTGTTCCCTGTGTTGGGCTGGAGGCAAGCCCATTTCTTGCCTGTTCTTAGCTCTATGAGCCGATAGGGATCCACTACAAAACATTTGAATATCCATATTAGTCGAGTCCCCTTTAAATGCTTTGCTTCTAACTGGTGTGGAATTCCGAAGCATTGAGGTATACCAGGATTGCATTGAATTCATTGTACTCATTGAAGCGAGAAGGCTGGATGCAATACCTGTTTACATGTAAAGTATCTTCATAATGCTGAAACCCGAACTAGCCGTCTAATCAATGCCGTCAGCAGCTGTTTGAATTCCACACAAATGAAGCAGAAGTCTCCAGAAAGTACCTCCCGCCCCTCTGCCTCGACGCAGCAAAGAGGCAAAGAGGTACTTGCTGGTACTTCGCTCGGTGCGTGCGCACTGGTGCGCGCACACAGCTGGTTAAGTAGACGGCAGAAAGTGGGTGTGGCTTCTGCACACTACGGAGGTACAAGGAAACAAAGATTAACGTCTATTCTCGGTTATTTAAACGTTTAAACACTTAAGTTCCTTGTGATCCAGTCAATTACTGTCTGTCTGTCCAATGAATCACACAGGATCAACGGAGAAAAACGTAGGAGAGTTGATTGTAGTTGACTGCAGCTCTCGTGTCAAAGAAACAGCGTCCCGAGGCAAAGAGGTACTTGCTGGTACTTTGCTCGGTGCGCGCGCGCTAGTGTGCATGCACAGCTGGTTAAGTAGACGGCGGAAAGTGGATGTGGCTTCTGCACCCTCCGAGGTACAAGTAAACACAGATTAACGTTTATTCTCGGTTATTTAAACGTTTAAACATTTAAGTTCCTTGTGATACGGTCAATTACCGTCTATCTGTCCAATGAATCACACAGGATCAACGGAGAAAAACGTAGGGGAGTTGATTGTAGTTGACTGCAGCTCTTGTGTCAAAGAAACAGCATCCCAAGGCAAAGAGGTACTTGCTGATACTTCGCTCGGTGCGAGCAAGATAAGTGAATGAGAATCATTACAAGAGTATTAATACTCGTCCCATCAGGATAAAGAGACGATAACTGGGAAAGCAAGAAAAGTGAATAGGAATCATTGTAAGAAGCCCAGACCCGTCTTAGTCAATGCAAAGAGACAATAACAGTAAACCCAAGTGAAGTGAAGGAAAATTGTTATACAAGTACTCCCACTCATCACAATCAAAGTAAAGAAAGCTTCAGAAAGGAAAACAGTACAGCTAAAAGAGAGCAGAGGGCTAAAACCACTCATAAGAACCGAGATGTTAGTCAAGAATTCTAGAAACTCCATTGAGACGAGAAGCCAAACCACAAGGGAACATTGAGACAACTATGTAACTTGATCAAAGAAGTCATGAGAGACTATTTGCAAATCAGCTAATGAACAAATGCCTGTTAGAAGCAAAACCCAGGAGAAAGGAGTCATTCTCCAGTCCTTGGTTGTTCTGATAGTGGTTGTGTCAGTTAGGGTTAGTTTGGATGGGGGACAGATTCTTTTAAGACATTTACTGACGACTGACAAGCACCTTAGCTAGTTTATTAGGTAGGGAATGCCCCATAGAAGTAGGCACAGGTAGGCATTATCTTTTCTTTATTAAAGACAACTTTAAAAATCTCTTATAAGAGTCTGCATCCTTCTTCTGACACGTCACAGCCCTTACCAAATGTCAGTTCATCACAATGCTACATACAGCACACACAACATGTAACTGTTGTACAGTAGACTTATCAGTGAGTCCCTATTCAACACTTAAAAGCAGTGTTCAGCTCAAGTTAACCTTCCCTCACTCACTTCCCTTCCCCTATTTTTTACCTGACAGAAACAGGGTTGCATGTGAACAAATACAGTATGTAAATATTATTGATTTTAAGCATATTGCACTGTGCCCTAGAATGAAAGGTCAATTAATGATCCATGCATGTCTGTTTCTGTCTCTGTTCCGTTTGAACTATTTAAAAAAAGCAAAATCAGTACTATGGCAAAACTATCCAATTTGGTAGCATTATTTCTAACTGCATGCTCTTGTAAGAAGCCGTGGTTCAGTGTCCATGTTGGTGTGTTATTAATTAATAACATAATTAATGAGAAGGCAGTACACGCTTTTAAATTATTGTGTCTTGTCATCCTACCCAACCCTTAAACCCTTCCTTACCCTTGAATCATTGCTACTCCCCACCTCTGTAGGGTCTGACAGCAAAGCAGCAGATTGATACTTGATCTGTTTTAATCCTTCTCTCCTTTGGTGATATCAATTAATGAGGCATATAGTTAGTGAATGATTATGGGCCAGATAGCATGGACTTTTCCTCTCCCCTCTTGAACCAGCTGCCACTTAGTATTGTGTTCCATGAAAGTGATTGTTCATATTATTAGTTTAGCTTCCTCCAAAGATTTCACAGTTGTAAATGATTACCAAAGGTGTTCAGCCAACTCTCAAATTGATGTTTGGCAGCTGCTCTCAGCTAGCGTCTTTGGTCACGAATGGTGTGGGATTATAGTCAGGAATGGGGTTGGCAAAGACCACAGACATTTTGGTCAAAGCGGGTGCCCTGACAGTACTATGGGCCTCATTCAGATCCTGCCAGTATCCTGGCAGTAGAACTGCCCAGATACCGGCATTTGGTACTTATCTTGGTACTTATCTTTACCGGCACTCAGTCCGGCGGCAATGCTGCCGGATTACGAGTGCCAGCGGGATGGTGTTCATCCCCATTCATGGACTCCATGAGGGGATTTGACGTTGCCAGTGGCGGTAATGATGGCTTTTATTGCTGGTAGGGCACCTGCCTAACCTCCAGCTTTTAGCTGAAGGTAAGCCAGGTGCCCCACCGGGAAACCTGTAGTCGATCGGTCCAGTAAAGTGCTGGTATCCACAAACACCAGCACTTTTTTATCAGATTGCCCGACTTGGAATGTTGCCCAACTTGGAATGAGGCCCTATATTTCCATGTTTACAAAATACAACATTAAAAGATGAAAACATGATTTACTACTGCACACAGTGTTTTATGAGTGGCTGTCCATATGGCACTTTATTTCCACGTATGTATAATACAACATTAAAAGTTGATAAACACCAAGTCAGTTGTGATCCCCAGCTATTTTGTTGGCCATACAGCAGCTGTTGCATAGACAGCCATGGTCAGCATGTCTGTCTCTCCGAGTGACAGATTTATCTCCACTGCATGGCAGAAAATGATGTTGTCCATGCCATCAAGCTGTAGCATTCAGTAACTACGTATACCAGAAATCATGAAAACACTGGGATAATGTTTGCCCTATTTATGTGGTCCTGCATAAAACACATAATGTTATACTCATCTCTGCTAAACCTATGTCTTTTCAGATATTTTGGATGCCAACTCCAATTAGCCCTAGGCAATGTTGCCAATGGGGATGGATCATGGGAATTGTAGTACAAAACATCAGGAAAGTCACATGTCATCATTAAGTCTGTGGTGTATGCTTACTGCATTGTACTACATGTACATCAGGTAGAGGGCTTGCATAATTGATCTGAGTCCTAAGGCATCCATTCTGGGATTTGGGGATTTGGTGATCCTGTGCTTGCATCTGAAAATACAAAGTTAAATACACTTTGGGCCTCATTATGAGGGTGGCAGCTGCAGAATGAACAGTGCCAGTAAGGGACAAGACCTGTTCATTCTGGGCCGCCACATTACGAGTTCTGCAGCGGGTCCCGCTCTGAACGCCTGGCCAGAACAGACGTGCAGAGCAGGACCCACTAGCAGAACAGGATTCTAACAACGGGCCTGTCATTAACAGGCCCGTTGTTAGCATCCTCCCAATTCCCGTTGAGCCCTATGGGGGCTCAAATAGGAATGGGGATGTACAAGATCCGGGTCCCAAGAAAGGGAATTACCAGGCCCTCCAAGGTCGGAATGGCTTGGTAAATCCCCTTTTGCGGGACCCAGACCTGAGTTTGGAGGTAGCCATGCCACTAAAAACGGCATGGCTACCTCCACACTTGTAATGAGGCCCATTGTATTTACCCAGATCATGGGAAAGGGCCTGGGCAATACTCCCTGCCCCATGAATATCTAAATGTACTGTAAACTTAGCTAATGTACAGCAACGTCTTGTGTCCTACAAGTGTGCAAGAACAGCAAATGAAGAACATGAAATTTAATGATTGCCTTCCCTCTCTGAAAATGTAATGAATAACACGAAAGACAGTAATTGCCTTTCCTCTCAGAAAAATCTAATGTGTCATTCGTAATGTTAATAGAATTATATGCTTGTGTCTATATAAAATAAAGATTGCTGACAGTAGCTGGCTGTAGGTATACATCATCAAAGATAAGGTTGGCAAAGGGGGTGGCACACCTGCCCTACATCATGGACAAAAGGTCACAGCACAATGATTTCCCGTCCATATACAAGAAAAGTCTGCCATTGTCTGCACTTTCTGCTCTACAGACAAGTTTGTGGTCCCTAAAACAAAGAATATGGAGGTGTTCACAACAGCATATTTTCGAGCCAGATTACCAGAATAAAATTACTACACTGGCATTGCTCTCTTCAACCAGCCCACTGCTTGCACCTGACAGTGACTTTGGCCACTTGTGGCATGATACAAAGTACTAAGCATAAATATGGCATCTATGCTTACAAAACCCATGCAATATTCTCATGTACCACCTTTGTTCTCAGTATTGGGGTATTCACTGATCTGGAATCAACAACTTCTAAAAGATCTGCACCCTGACACAGAAACTCTGGTTTGATTTCAAAGACCTTGAATGACCACTCCCATCTCACAGCAGAATCAGGACCGGATGCTAAAAAGCCCCAAAATCTGTCTGTCAAGACCCTGTTGCAAAAGTGGCATGGAAGAAAAAAGGTGCTTGCCATTGCACTTATTAAGCACTTCCCAGCCCTTAGAATCTCCCTTATTCCTTTAACTTACTCCAACGTGATCTGCATATACATTCTGTTTATTATGTTATGTTGTAGAATGCTGCTGGGATTTGTACTTTCGATATATCACTCTCTCGCCCACTCTCTCTCTCTTCCTTTCCCTCTATCTCTATCCCTTTCTTGTTACTAATATGCCTGAGAGCTACTTTAACTTAAGATAGAACAATCAGTGGAATTCACTAACCTGGGCAGCGGGCAGATTCCGTAAACAGCAACACAGCAGAATGTAAAGGCTTCCCGGGAAACCCTGTTCCCTCCCAGCCGATTAGTAATCTCAGCCACGGAGGAAACACAATCTCCAGGGAAAACCCTCCGGGGAAGAAAAACCCTGCGTAGCGGTGAAAGCGGATCAGGTCAGCAGTCGGTTTCCGGGAGAAATCTGCCGGGCTTCTTTCAGTGAATCAGGTGTCGGCGAGACTGGTTCTGGACGAGAGAAATAAGAGGTGAGTTTCCGTCCATAGAAGGTAGTCTGAAGCTTAAATCGGAAAGTTATGACGCAACTTACTCCGGGTACGGAGTTAATTGCATTCAGTATGCTGAGTGGAGTCTTCCGAAAGGGAGTGATTCACTAGTCCTAAGGGCAAAGATAGACCGTTTCCGGAGACAGGAAGCGGAGATCAGTATAACCGCCAAGATTAGGGAAGAAATTAGATAAGGTTAGCGATAAATCCCCGGGAACTTACTTTTCGGGCCGGCATAGGGACCTAACGGATGGGACAGATGGGTGATGGGCAGACTGATGAAAGGAGAGGCTGAAGCGCCGTGCTGGAGAGTAGCGACGCACTTGCTGAACTTCCTGGTCGAACTATATGGAGTCACATGATCGTTGCGGCACAAACTCATGGAACGTGGAACCTCTGCACCGTCGCCCCACACAGACGGATTCAGAGGCGTCGGCCATCTTGGATGAGTAAGATTGTAGCACATTACAAACACGACGTTGTCGCCAGAGCGACCATCGGTGCAAGGGTGTAACAATATGCCCCCTCCTACGGGGCGGTGAACCCGGTTTCCCCGGCTGAAGCTGGAAAAAGTGTCGGACCAAAGAGGGAGCATGCACTCCCGATGCCAACTCCCATGTCCGTTCGGCAGGAGAATAACCCTTCCAGTCTATTAGGAATTGCAAGCGACCCCAATGATATCTGGAGTCGCAAATCCCTGCCACTTCATACTCCGATCCCATATTGGTCATTATTGGCGGGGGACGTGTTACAGGGGTGTGTTGAAACCGATCTTTCCTGGATAATTTGATCTGAGAGATGTGAAAGACCGGATGAAGACAGACCCATGAGGGAGGCAACACCAATCGGACTGCAACTGGACCGACCAATGCCATTACCTTAAACGGTCCAAAATATTTAGGTGACAACTTGGACGGCACCAAATGTCTCGGGAGAAACCGAGAAGATAACCAGACAGCATCACCAACTTGAATGGAGGGCAGATCTTGTCGACGACGGTCCGCTACCTTCTTGGCTCGATCTTGGGCAGCTTGCAGAGTTATTCCAGCGAGCTGTTGTCCTTTCTGAATACTGTCGACAAGACTGTCTATTCCCGGACATCTGGAGGAGGACTTTGAGACAGAAGGTTCAAAGGATGGATGGTAGCCATAAGAGCAGTAAAAAGGACTGGTCATCAGTGTCGAATGGCTGGCATTGTTATAAGCATATTCTGCCAAGGGCAGGAGATCTCCCCAATCGTCTTGTGCAGCCGAAACAAAACAACGTAAATAGGCTTCTAATGTTTGGTGAAGGCGCTCTGTTTGTCCGTTAGTTTGGGGATGATATCCTGAGCTCAAGGCTCTATTAATCTCCAATGCCTGACATATACCCTTCCAAAATTGCGAGATATATTGGGGACCCCGGTCAGAAACAATAGTGTTAGGAAGACCATGTCTGGAAAAAAATTCTGATATAAAGATCTTCGACATTAGAGCAGCCTCAGGGAGTTTTTTTAAAGGGGTGAAATGGGCCATCTTTGTGAAATAGTCAATAGTCACCATAATGGTGGTGTAACCTGAGGACAACGGAAGATCGACAATGAAGTCGGTGGAAATGGCTTGCCACGGTTTGTTCGGAATAGGCATACAGGTAAGTAAACCAAAAGGTGGACACCTGGGTGTCTTAGATTGTAGACAAACAGTGCATGCTGATATGTAATCGTGTACATCCTTGGTCAGACCGGCCACCAAAAATGACGTGTAATTAACTCAAGGGTGTTTTGATACCCTCGATGCCCTGCTGCCTTTGGATCATGACACATGAACAGGACTTCTCTTTGAAGTGTTGGGGTTGGAACGAACATTTGATCATTGAAGAAGTAATATCCTTTCTCCTTGGTAAGCGAATGAGTTTCTTGTAGATTCTTGCAGATCGGATCAAGACGTGCAGTTTCTTGTCTGACTGTTTGTAGAAAATCAGTAACTGTAGCCAGAAATTTAGCATTAGGAAAGAAAGGCTCAGGGTGGAACTTCTTGATTGGAGGATCCTTTCATGAAAGGGCGTCTGCTCGAAGATTTTGATTTCCCGGAAGGAAAGTAAATTCTATCCGAAATGGTTAAAAAAAATGGGCCCAGTTTGCAGTACAGCTGGTTGGCTTTAAGACGGTCCAAGACTAAATTGGCATGTCCAATGTGTTCCTCTATATTATGTGAAAAAACTAGAATATCATTCAAGTAGACAATTACATAGTGAAGGAGGACGTTGGCGAATTGATGGTCCATAAAACGCTGAAAAACAGCGGGAGCATTAGCTAACCCAAACGGCATTACCCTATATTCATAATGACCGAATGGGGTCCGGAATGCAGTCTTCCACTCATCGCCAGGGGCGATATGAATCAAGTGATATGCCCCACATAAATCCGCCCCTTGGACGGCTTCAAGAATGTCAGGGATTAGCGGCATTGGATATTTATCAGGGATGGTAACTTTATTTAGCCCTCGATAGTCTATACATGGCCGTAGTTCTTCCGTATCCCTCTTAGGGATAAAAAACAAAGAGGCTCCGGCTGGTGATTTGGACTCAGTTATAAGACCATTTTGAAGATTAGTCTGAAGATAGTCTTTGAGTGCCTTCTTTTCCGGCTGCGATAATATGTACATTCGACCGAAGGGTATAGGTTGATCCGGGAACAAATCCAGATGACAATCATCCCGACGATGAGGAGGTAACTTAGGGAATTCTGGCTGAGAAAATACTGATTGGAATTCTCGGTGACACCTCGGGATTTCGCCGATCATCCCTATCGATGGACCTTCAGCGGGTTCACCCATCATGGAAGGAGCTTGAATCCCAACAGAGGATTGAGAAAGACAATGGGAAATGCAATATTCGGAACCCAACAATAAAGTTCTCGCTGCCCAATTTATAAAGGGATTATGGGTTCGCAACCACGGTAACCCCAATATAATGGGAAAATGAGCAGTCTTAATCAAGTCGAACACTAATGTCTCCTTGTGAGCGGCAATCAGGCATGTTAGAGGGGTTGTCTGTTCTCTAATGGGCCCGGAGCTGAGAGGGCACCCATCCACCCCCTGAACGAGAGTAATACAAGTCTTGGCGGATCTGATGATCCCATGCTTAGCAGCCCACTGGTCGTCTAAAAAGTTGCCAGCAGCTCCACTGTCGATCAATGCTGGGACTCCTTGTAGCACCAAGTCTGGTAATTTTATGATCAGGGGAAGTACTAACATAGAGTTTTCCGTCATATCATTTTTCAAAGAAGTACCAAGTCTCTTTGGGGAACTCAGTTCAGAACCTCCTGCAGTGGTTCCCCTTACGGCAGGGTCTTGGCATTTCCCTGCATCAGATTCTTTGTCCGACGAGGAGGAACGATGGGACAATCCCTTAACACATGAGACGAAGCCCCACAGTACATGCATAGGCCCTGACTCATTCGTCTTTCTCTTTCACCAGCTGACAAAGGGCCTCGGGCTATTCCTATTTGCATAGGTTTGTCTGTAATCTGAGGTCTGGATAAAGGGGAAGGAGAACCGGAGAAGGGTTTGGTGGGTTTCCCTTTCTTCTTCTCATGAGAGCGCTCATGGAGACGGTAATCTATCTGCATAGTGAGCGCAATCATCTCAGCTAAATTGGCTGGTCGAGGAACTTTTGAGACTTCGTCTTTGAGTTCCTCGGAAAGACCTCTGCGAAATAGCGTGAGGAGACCATCATCCGGCCACCCAGTTTCGGCCGATAGTTGTTTAAATTGAGTAACGTAACTCATGAGATCCTTATTGCCCTGCCTTAAATCTAATAATTTCTCCTGAGTGGACACTGATATTTCCTGCCTGCTAAACATAGATCGTAAACTATTAGTAAAGGCTGTGTATGAGTCTAAAATAGCATTCCCCGAAGTCACTAGAGGAGTCACCCAGGCCAATGCAGGACCCGTCAAATGTGAAATCAAATAACCTACCTTGTCTTTATCGGACGGGAAAAAACGGGCTTTAAAGGTAAACTGAACCGTACAACTATCAAGGAACTCCTTGAGTTTGTGAGGATCTCCGTCATAGTTCTCGGTATGTAAAGCATAAGGGGGGGTTTCTGAAAAAACTTGAGCGACCTGTTGTCGTAACTGAGCATTGTCTTGTTTCAGAGATTGCATCTCCAAAGACATAGACCGCATGGCAGCCATTTATTTCTGCATCTGTTGCTCCATCGGAAGTCTACCGACTTCCCAGTGGCACCGAAGGTGAATTCCCTCAAAAAATATCTTTTCTTCAGGCGTCGCTAACTGTTACGAATATGCCTGAGAGCTACTTTAACTTAAAATAGAACAATCAGTGGAATTCACTAACCTGGGCAGCGGGCAGATTCCGTAAACAACAAAGGCTTCCCGGTAAATGCTGTTCTCTCCCAGCCGATTAGTAATCTCAGCCACGGAGGAAACACAATCTCCAGGGAAAACCCTCTGGGGAAGAAAAACCCTGCGTAACGGTGAAAGCGGATCAGGTCAGCAGTCGGCTTCCGGGAGAAATCTGCCGGGCTTCTTTCAGTGAATCAGGTGCGGGCGAGACTGGTTCTGGATGAGAGAAATAAGAGGTGAGTTTCCGTCCATAGAAGGTAGTCTGAAGCTTAAATCGGAAAGTTAGGACTCAACTTACTCCGGGTACGGAGTTAATTGCATTCAGTATGCTGAGTGGAGTCTTCCGAACGGCAGTGATTCACTAGTCCTAAGGGGAAAGATAGACCGTTTCCAGAGACAGGAAGCGGAGATCAGTATAACCGCCAAGATTAGGGAAGAAATTAGATGAGGTTAGAGATAGATCCCCGGGAACTTAATTTTTGGGCCGGCATAGGGACCTAACGGATGGGACAGATGGGTGATGGGCGGACTGATGAAAGGAGAGGCTGAAGCGCCGTGCTGGAGAGTAGCGACGCACTTGCTGAACTTCCTGGCCAAACTATATGGAGTCACTTGATCGTTGCGGCACGAACGCATGGAACGTGGAACGTCTGCACCGTCGCCCGCACAGACGGATTCAGAGGCGTCAGCCATCTTGGATGAGTAAGATTGTAGCACATTACAAACACGACGTTGTCGCCAGAGCGACCATCGGTGCAAGGGTGTAACATTTCTTCTATAACTTACTGCAATGTTCTTTGCTTTGGGGATATGCAATACAACAAATCATAGGGGTCATCTGTAAGCCGTATGCTTAAAGAGCACCTTGAAAGAGCTATCCAGCAAGGAGGCATTACACTTGGTAAAATGTGTTCTGTTCTTGTGCTGTTATGTAAATGTATGTTAACAATATGATACTGGGACTTATACAGCACATCTCTCCATCTCCTTCTCGATAACCTTCTGTGTCTATGGCCCTCTCTCTCTCTCTCTCTCTCTCTCTCTCTCTCTCTATACCTTTCACCCTCTCTGTCGCTGTGAATCTATCTATGTCTACATCTATGTCTCTCTCTCCAAATATCTCTCAATATGTCTCTATCTCTCTCTCACCCTCGGTCTCTCCATGTCCCGACCAAGAGTCCAGCAACCATCGTAGATAAAAACCATGCTGCCCTTGATTCTGTGATCTTTAACAGGATCAAGTTTTCTCATAGTCTTACTGCAGCAGATTATCTTTTATATTGCACATATATCTAAAGTGAAGCATAAGGAAAACAGCAACTTCAATGTAAAATATATGAAAAATAGTGACACGTTAGCCCAGAAAAATTTACTTTGTGAGTCTGCTATACTGTAATGCAGCTGGTTCCCACATATGGATACCTCCATCTACATAACATCTCAATAATACAGCACATTCCGAGTCCCCACAAGAGAAAAGTCCAAAGTCACATGATGTGATTTATTTGTGGACAAAGTAGTTACAATTCAACTGAGGAGCTAATCCTTGGTCCGTACTGGCTTGCAGGTGGATGCACCAGAGTTGACCTCTGGAAGAATTCCCCTCAAGTCGACTTGGCCTACAAGCAATCCTTAGATGCCAGTGTGAGAGTTGTCAACAGAAATTATAATAGAGAAGTAAAGGTAATTGTCTTCAACTTGGGGAGCACATCTTACATTGTATGGCCTGGCCAATTCACAGCACAGCAGTGAAACAATAGAAGAGGTGGAAACACTGGAGGAAATTCTGCAAGCAGATGAATAATATGTGAGATTAAGTATGCGCAGAATGATCAAACCTCCATCCCAAAGCGTCCCAGGTCCGGCCTCCATGCATTTGCAGAAGCAAAAAAGATTGATCATCTTCTATAACAAGCTTGCCAGAACATAGTGTCAGAAGCTAGGAGCCAAACTTTGAAGACACTGCATTTCTTTAAGAAAAGGGGACTTCTGTATCGAGTTGATGCAACTACAAGGGGTGGAGGGACAAACTAACATCAACTGTTTGTACCCGAGCAGTTCTGCAGGGAAGAATTGGAGCTGTCCCAGTGTAATCTACCAGAAGGGTAACTCGGATTAAAGAAGACCAGGAAGACTCTCCTCTGAAGATTCTACTGGCCTGGCATGTATGCTAAGGTAAAGCAATTCTGTGCCAGCTGTCTGATCTGTCAAAAGACAATACTGGATGACGTACCCTGAGATTCACTGCACCCATTACCAACCCATCTTCAGAATCAGTTGGTCCCTTGATGCCCTTTGTAATCTGGAAACTAGTACATCTTGGTAATTGTCGACTGTGTAATCTGGTATCCTGAAGCCTTTCCTTGAGTAGCACCAGGAAAGACAGCGTCAGGGTCCTCCTACTGCATTTCAAACCAGTGGGTTTACAGCTCAAATCCTAACGGATCAAGGTAGTTGTTATGCCAAAACGAATGGCAGACATGAAGACACTTATGAATATAAAAACTCCGCAAACCCTGATACACCATCCACAGTCAATGGGTTTGTGCAAATATTTAGCCAAACCATGACCGTATCCTGTGAAAATTGGTCGCTGACGATTGGAGAAACTGTGAAGATCTAGTTCCTACTGCCCTGCTCACCATCCGAAATACACAATCATTGTTTATAGAGCTTTTGTTGTAAAGCCGAAATCCCTGCGATGTGTTACATATTATTTAGGAAGAAAGGGAAGGAGCAGGTAGCTGACAAAATGGCAGGCAATCAATGGTGAGAAATACTCAGGAATATATGGAAAAAGTATGGAGGCTGGTCCACACTCACTACAAGAAAACTACGCCTGGCAAAAAGGCATGCAACAAAGATGCCAAGTGATGTACCTTGCAAGTGGGGACAAGGTGATGGTTTTACTTCCCACCACTTAAAGCAAGCTCTTGGCCAGGTAGCGCAGCCCTACATGGCCACATAGTTGGTCTCTCATCTTACATTCAAAGTTTAGCGGGTGGATCGGCAAAAACCTTCACAGCTGTACCATGTGAGCAAATTGAACACCTGGAAAGAAAACAGCATTCCTAAACTCCTGCTGTCTTATGTCAATAATCCCCTATCCATCCATTTTCAAGTGATGCCCTTGGGTTGCTCCATGGACCCCATCCTACTGATTGGAAGGCAACCCAATGTATTGTCCATGAAGCCTGGATGGTTAAAGGGAGTTTTACACAAGATTCAGACAATTCCAGGGAGGGTGATGTACCTCAAAACCTTCGAGCTGCTCCATGAGAGAAAATAAATAATCAAGGAACAAATGAAAAAGATGCTTGACATCGCAATAAAAGAGAGATCTCACAACAAATGGTCTTCAGTGATAGACAGTGTGCCAAAGCCTGACAACATATGGAGATTCAATATTGATTTCAGAAGTCTTAATTAACCTCCCAATGTGATCCATATCCTCTGAACAGGATAGATTAGCTGTTTTTGAGACCTTAGATTTCTTCTTTATTGCAGATTATAAAAAGATCCATAAAAGATACATCATAGAAAGATAAAAAACACTTCCAGTCATTAAAAAGCAAAGGTCAACAATTAATTTGTAAAATAACATACATATTAATATCACATAATTGGTAAAATCACGTGCATATCACAATTCAGCACTCATTACAATTCTCTAAAAACTGAAGGATACTTGATAGCCATAGAGCTTATAAGTCAGACTATTCTGCTATACATCACTTTCTTCTGCGATTGCATGCCCTTCTAGTTTTTCTCTTTCTCGTGTTCGCCAGGCTTTCCTGATAAATAGGGATAGATTACAAGCAATAGCTCACGAGGCTGCATTCAGCAGGTTGTAAAGAGCAGGCATGTACTGTGCAAAGCCCCCACCTACAAACAGAGATATCAGGTACTTTGGTAGCAATAGTCTGGAAAAAAGAATAAGAACTGTGCTAAAATATTCATAGCCAGCTTTACAAATAGGGCATTTTGATTCCGAATCCCAGCCAGATCTCCTGCTTAGAACCTCACCCAACTCAATGCACCCAAATCGTGCTCTTGTAAATGGTTTCCTTAGATCCTTGAAAATTGACCAGATAAGATACTCTTCAATTGCCTGTTCATTGGTTTCAACACTTCCTGTGTCTCTCTAGCATCATTTACACACTCCACAATTTTCTTCTTTAAATAACGACCCATACACAAACTTCAGCTCCGCCCCTATGAGCTTTCACTCATTTGTTATGGGGAAACGGACACGTCCTTCAGGCTGTCAGTACTGCAAAACTAAGTTTGCCTTATGCGTCAACTTTGTGGCCTTTTCTTGGTAACATTTTATCTATGTGCCAAGTACCTTACAGTACTGCGCATAGGGGTCCTTTTGTTTTATGGCCCTAGCCACCCTCTAAGTATTTTTTGGTGTTTGTATAAGTGTGCCTAGGATGAACTGGTGGCTACAGTTTACTTTTAAAGTATTTTTACTTCGTTTTTATGGACCACACCGTGTTTACCGTGTTTGGCCCAAGACTGTGGCCAGTGCCCCAAAAATGGCCATGCTACAGAGTCTTTTGGCCATTTTGTCCCTTTGCCTTTCCCCGGTTGAGAGACCTGGGTATTCCTTATTTTGGCATGCAGCCTCCTGCGAAAACTGCAACTTTCGCAGGCTTCTGCATGTGAAATGTGCTAGTGCCAGGGAAGAGGGTTGGGACTGTCTGGTCCCACTCCACAGTACTGGCACCAGTATGTCTGGTAGCCATGAATGACTGGAACCACTGTGGGCCCCGATTGACCCATGCCTGACATGCATGAAATAGAGCAGATCTTCCATTGGCTATCTGAGATTTGAGCATGGACCGAATCTTGGATAAGAGAAGGGGCTCTGAATCCATTCCAGGTCAATCTACTGAGGTTCATACCAAACCTCATAATGAGCCAAGTATCCTAAAGAGAAAGCAGACTCGAGGAACCGCCAGTGACGTACTTGGAAGGTTTGGCACCCTGACACACTGTTGTCCCATCGGACCCTTGTGTCTTCATCGTACCAAGAAGGCCTGCAAGGGCACTATAGCCCTTTGGAGTAGTGCGAACAACTACTCTCAGCTTCTCCTACATACCCTTGCAAAGAGCCTCTTTGGAAGTTTTCCTGGGCCATCCAGTGAACTGACCAGCTCGAATGCAGGGTATCACACAGTTACGCTGCCTTTCCGAATTAAGACTCAAGACTCTGGGAATTGCTAGCTTGTGTTTCTGGCTCCTCTGTGTCACGATTTAGGAGAATGCACTCCACCACAAACATTTGCGGTTCCTGCATTGCCCTGCTGTGGTGACCATCACTGAAAGTGCCTGCAATTCTTGCCTTTCGTGTCCTGAGACGAGCCGCACCGGAACAAACCTTCTACTTCCTTCAATGGCTGAGAAAAAGCAAACATCCTGTCACGGACAATCATACAATACCACAGCCGCTGAGAGCCGTAGCGTCCAGAAACTGCAGGGTTATGACCAACAGGTGAAGTGGCCTAGACTACCAAAGTTTGGTCCAGACTGTATCGAGGGTCGGTGAATAATTTCCTAACTTGGTGGCCCCCTAACACATCCATTCATTTTTGCGCACATGTCTTCCTCAAAAGATACTCAACTTGGCTTGGATATCCTGAGCTCCCTAGCTATTCCCAAACTCCAAAATGTGCTCTATCCCCAATCGTAGACCTTCGTCTAGGAATAGGAACTTATTCTTTATCACATCAAGCCCCCTCCTGAGTATCTACAGCCCTCAGAAGAGAACCCACTTTTTCATTTACACATGACCGCGTGTTGTTAACGCACAACAGTACTTTGAGCGCTAGGCTCCTCTCTTCATAAGGCTGGGCTACATAAGTTAGATATTGTTGATGCAGGATTGCCTAAATTGATATCTGTTTTGATTTAACCCCTTTGCTGTTACAGGTCATGGTTATTTTCTCCCCCCCCATCATCAGCCTTAGGATAATTGCATTATTGTATATATGTTAGATAGTGTATGATCCTGTGTGGTAGCATTTCTCCATAACTGTGGTTTAATTGTGTTTTGATTATAAGGTCTATAATAAATGTATTTGTGATAAATCTGTCTAAAAGTAATCTGTGGAGGTTCACTCTGTGTTCTCTTTGTGGGCTTCCGATCACTCTCACCCCTCCTGAGATTTAGGGGGTCATTCCGAGTTTAGAGACAGCCATGGTGCCATTAGCACCATGGCTGCCTCCAAAACCGGGTCCGGTGTCTCTGAATGGGAACTTACCGGGTCATTCCAACCTTGGAGGACCCGGTAGGTCCCCATTCAGAAAGCCATTCCCCATTCCCATTTGAGCCCCCATAGGCTCAATGGGAATGGGGAAGGAGCTAATAACGGGCCCGCAAATTGTGGGCCCGTTATTAGCTCCAAGGTCCCTTAATGGGTCCCGCTAAGGACGGCTGGTCAGAAAAGCCGTTCCTGGTGGGACCCGCTAAGGGACCTCGGAATGTGGTGGTAGGGGGTTAATGGCACCAGCATCCTTACCGGTGCCGTTAACCCCCTACCACCAGGGTCGGAATGACCCCCTTAGTCTTGAATGGCTTCCAAGCTGCCGTAGATTGGGTTGGTTTGTCCAGAAGGTTAACCTGTTCCACTAAATTAGGGTGGCGTCCAAAACCTCTTCCCGACCGAGTCAGAGTTTAGAAATCCATCCTAACAATTTGTAACCCACTCTTCCAATTTGATGAGTAAACACTTCCCAAAAATGTTGGAGCTAGTGTTCAGGAGGGATATTGGCCAATACAGAGCAGGGGCTTTTTGTGCAACCTTTTTTATAAATTGGAACGATAATCGCTCTTAACCATTCACTTGCTATGAACTTTGATGTCAATATTGCATTAAACAATATTGTTTAAATTGGCCGGCATATTTCACTATTAACTTTATAGAACTTGACCGGTATCCCCTCACTGCCAGGAGCGCGACTACGTTTTGCACTTTGAATATATTTTTGCACCTCTTCTAGAGATAAACAGACATCTCTACCCTCACCAAGGGATAACAGATAAACCTGGAGGAAGAAGCAAAACCTAAGACTGCCTTTTTCCACTCCTGAGGGCCTTTTTCAATTTACTGTCTTGCCGTTTGGTTTTCACAGAGCCCCTGACATACTCCAGAGACTCATGTGTGTTAGCCCCATGCCGATCATTTGCGGAAGCATATCTCCAGAACATCAATGGATACAGGACTACTTGGGATGAAAATCTCAGCCATTTTACAGCTGTCTGTGATTGGCGCTGACAGGTACATATAACCGCCAATCTGGCCAAATCTCACCTGGGCCAGACCAGTACACAGTACCTGGGTTTCCAAGTTGGAAATGGGCACGTTCTACCACAAAATGTCAAAATGAAAGCTGTGAAAAAAGCACCAAAACCAGTCACTAAAAATGATATATGGGCCTTCCTTTGCTTGTAAGGCTACTACTGAAGGTTTAAATTTAATTTCTTAGAGAAGTACGTACCTTTAAACAACAAACGTGTTAAGAGTCACCCTACCATCATTCAATAGGATACCAGCACTCAAAAAGCCTTCAGCCTACTGAAAGCTGCTATCTGCAAAAGCTCTCCACAATAGGCCTGTACTCATCATTCCCAGCTTTACAAAGGAATTAATAATATAAATGAACATTTCATCTATTCACCTTAGGACTGTATTACTGAAGGTGCAGGAGGGAGAAGAGAAGTCCATAATATTCAGCAATAGGAAATTATTTCCCAGCAAACTGAACTGGACAAGCTGGGATATTTAGCTATCAAGTGGGCAATATTTAGTTTCTGATAATATCTGGCTGGTGGACAGTTTAAACTAATCACAGATCATGCCCCATTAGTGTTGATGGCAAGAAACAAAGATACAAAGCCCGCATGAGATTGTTCTTGGCAGTACAGCCATACTCCTTTAGAGTAAAGCATTTGGCAGATAAAAAACAGGCAAATGTAGGTTTCTTGTCCACTATCCTCAGATAGCTAGTGGCCAGGAAGAAGGAGTGGATTTTGGGGAAAGGTGTGAGACAGTGGCAGCAATCTGAAACTTGTCACAAGGGGATAAAAGTCCATCTCAGCCTGGAGTAGGAGTCCTACCATTGTGGAAGCTAGAGCCAGTGCTACCCCAGAGTGCACTGTGGCAGTTGAGAGGGCCCCAATTCCTTTCCCTTTCCCAGTTTGTACTTAAGTATTTCCACCTGTAAGGATCTCATGGTTGCAACAGTGAAGACAGAAACAAGTGATCACAGTTCAAGGGTGTTTATTAAACTGTGGATGCAGGGTGGAAAAACACCTAACCTAAACCTAAATCTAAGATGCAAGCAAGCTTCGACCATAAAATGAAAAATAAGTCAGTACTCATGGAGTCTTGTCAAAGTAAAAGAACTATACTAAAAAAAAAACAATTGCCAAATCCTTACAACTAACTACAGAAAGAGTGTGAGAGTGGGTTTTCAATAAAGAAAAAAGTGTACACAAATAATACGTCAGGATGTGATTGCCGGGGTCACCCTTCCCTCGGTTTTGAGCACGGGACAAAGTGGATCTCCTGAGCAGAACACACACTTGAGCCTTCCCAGCACGAGTCGACAGTTCCATACAAGCTATCAGGTTCTTCTATGGTTAAGTCTCTTTTCAATAAAAGTCTTTTGCCTTCGAGGGCCTTATGTATTAAAAAAACAAACAAACAAACAAAAAGTTCCTTTCCAAATGAACATTCAGTTGATGACTTTCTACAACTTGGACCTCCCTATCTCGGGCTTGGTCCCCCCTTGATTGGGCCCAGGCCCTTCCTTTGGGATCTCCCTCTTTCAGACTGTGATCCCAATGCCAATGGGAACAATCCACTTTCCCTGGCCTTACAGTAAGTCTTTGAATTCACAAATCTTCATGTCTTTTCAAACAATTCACTGTGGACATTCCTCGGTCGGTTTCACCCATGTCAATACTTAGTTCACAAGACTTTAGGCTTTCCCCCTTCTTGTTAGCATCCCTCCGCCGGGTTCTCTCTTGCCAAACTTTTCAACACACTGTTCATACGCTACTTTCACCAACCGGGATTCATTTCCCTTTTCTTCACAATCATCTAATGGTCAAAGACTTTCGACTGTACAGAGGATTTTACCAGACCCCTGTATGACCACTTTGACTTATTTTTGCCTTTTTCCCAAGGCCTTCTGGTTACAGTAGTTTCTACCATCGGGTGATCACCCAGAGTTTCCTGCGCGAACACCCACGTGGTACCAGACCCCTTTGTTGCTGGTTTTCCCCCTTTTCCATCAATAGCTCTTTAAGCCTTCCACAGTTCAAATTTGCCGTTTGGTACTTTTCGTTGAACACAGTTTATTTTCTTATTGAGTCTCCCCTCGACTTACCGGCTGTGATGAATCTCTTGCCTTTTTTCCTCTTTGGAGTCAAGGTTATCAGCGGAGGAAGGTCTTGTGTAGTGTTGACACCTGCCGCAATACACCCCGGCTACTATTTGCCGTCCTATGATTCTTTCTTCTGAGGTTTCACTGACCTTGGTCAGAAAGGGCACGGTCACTTTTCTCCCTGTCACCCTCTCGGTATGTGCCGTCTTTCTCCTCCTCTTGAACTGCCGTGCTGATTTAGCTCTCATGTCGTGCGGTCTGCCTTGCTCGTCCTGTGCTCTTTTGCTCCTCCTTTTATCACTGTGGGGAAGGGAAAGGGCCGTCAGGTGTGTGTAATTCTGATCAATTGCATGACTTTGCCTGACCCTTGTATTGGGACATGTCAGGTAAACGGTGCTGGTATTAATCCGTTGTCTTTCGTGTCGTACGAAAGTGTTCATTTCGGAAAGGGGGGTAGTATTTTGGAATATCCTATGTGGTTGGATGGGGAAATGGTGTTGAATGAAGGGGGATACCACGTCTCACCCGCCGGTGTCCCACTCCCACTACCCAAGGACCCCCCCATCCTGGTTATCCTCCCTCACTGGTCGACCCCCAGGAACTGGATCCAATAGCGATGACTGTGTCCTGGCCACCGGAATGACAGATTTCTGGGGACTAATTAAGGAGACACCTTCAGGTTTCTCACACACCCCATACCTCAGAAAACACATGTTTGCCAGTCTTGTCTGTTACATTTAAGGCAAAATGAAGGCCCAGGGACCAGCGCGGACCACCCGCATGAACACTCATCATGGCCTCTAAGGTTACCAGCAGAAGCATTCTCTGTGTCACCAGAAAGAGAAAGAGATCAGATGAGCTGAGTGACAACAGCGACAGAGGACCCTCTGAGAGACTCATATGTCTGTGCTGTAGAATGCCTTAACACCCAACTTAAATCTGCAATACATAACCTGGAATGTGCCGCAAAGTGGCAGCCAAACATAAACTGGGACATTCTCTGATGCAGCATGCCATTTTTACAGCACAGTGGCCCAAAGCAAAGAAAAGGGGTGGGGATGTGCCCTCATTTCCTAAAAGCTGACCCATGTAACACCACCTGGGTTGGAAAGACAGAATCAGATTGGTCAACAAGGGAGATACAATGAGAGAAGGAGGGGGAGATAAGAGGGGCAAGAGAAACCAGAAAGGTGTCGTTTATTCAGGTTTGGTGAGAGTAGAATGAGATGAAAGACAAAGAGACCAGTAGCAGGAAGGATGGCTTTTGAATGAATGTGTAGGCGATTTAGAGAAAATATGAGTTTGTGGTTGATGAGACCAAATGAAACTGTTTCATGTGTATGTGTGACAGGTGGGTGAGTGAGAGAAGTAGAGCAAGTATAGAGAGCTAAAAGAGGGTGACTGAGAAGATAGTAGGGTGAGTAGGGTGGTAGTGTAGCTTGACAAGAGCAGTAGTGTGTAAAGAGGAGAGTAGTAGTGTCAAGAGGGGAGAGTAGCGGATGTAGAGAGTCAAGGGTAGTAAAAGAGCGGTGTGATGGAAAGTGGTACAAGGGAGTAGGAGGAAGTAAAATCAATGGGTGGTGGTAGACTGTAGAAGGAATCAGAGAGATCAGAGGGACAAAAGAGGAATAAATAGGATGAGGGAAGTGAGTAAAAGGGTGGTGTTGGATGGACAAGAGTAGAGAGGAAAGACTATTAGAAAATAACAGGTAGAAGACTATCAGGGTGTGAGAAGAGGGAGAAAAAGTTGCGAAAGTGTGTCTAGAAGGCACACCTTGACAATCCCTTTAAAACTAACAAAATGTATAGTATAGGCTCTATTTAGAAAGACTCGAAAGGAGCTTATACCGATAAAGTGATTGCCTTTAGGCCCTAACTGTTAGCCAATCAGGAATGGAATAGAAGGGGAAAAACCTCTAGCTACTAACCTGTGGTGATAAAGATGCCTAATATACGGTGACAAATGCATTATCAGGCTAAGAGAGTGACGGATGTTCCTAGCACCATGCCTAATTGTTCAATAAAAACCCTTGAACCTTCTCTGGGAGCAGGCATGTTCTTTGAGCCATCTGTGACAATTGCCAAGCAAACACTCCACTGAAACTGCTCCTAACTATGTCTGAAAATGTCATGTCCTGCTCACCACTATTATCACTCCTTTATCCTAATTCTTTGACATTGTGGACAATCCCTCCTTCTTTCCCGACTATGCTTCAAGACACCATACTCAACTGGGTGGCCTCTTATCACTCTGCCTGTTCCTTGTCATCTTCTGGAACCATAACATGTCCTCTCCCACAACCTTAGAGTAGGAACCCCACAAGTATCAGTCGTAGTTCTGCTCTGCACTGGCCTGCTCTCAGAAAACTAATTTTATTTCTTTGATGGCACTGCCACCACTTTAAAGACGTCACAGAGATCCCTTTTCTCTTCTTTACTGTCACTTCACTACTGATATTTGTGGTAATTCAGAATAAGGAGTAGGACAAAGTGGTGGCAATTGCCACATATATCTTTATTCAAAGAATAAGAAATAGGCTCATCTATCCCTAGCGCTAAAGGATTGGCCCTACCTAACAGATGAATAACTCGGGTGCCCGTTGTCGGGCGGTTGTCAAAACTAGAGAGTTTGTCCTCTGTCCAAAAAGTCCTGCTCTGGCCCTACCACTAAAGAAAAGGGTTTTTTAAAAAACAAAAACAAGTCCAGGAGAATGACTCCCTTCTTATGGTTCAACTGGGTTATCCGTAGGGTGACATTCTAGCAATCCTTTTACATGGCTTCTGATTCGACAAAGAATAGATAGTCTCTGATGATAGTTCTCTCCGTAACAGAGATGTAGTCAGGAGAATGACTCCCTTCTCCTGTTGCAACTGCTTCAGCCTTTGGGGATAATTTGGAATAGGTTCTTTCAACAGTTCTGGTAAGCCTTTTTAGTTATTTCCAAGGGTTTCTTAGTGCTTGCTTTAATGTGCCACAATTACTCCTTTTTAACAACAACAACATTCTTAGATACTCCTTCTCTTCCTCTAGTACAAAATGACAAGGGAGATTGCTCCCAAAGTGTCCTCTCTGCATCTCGTGTTACACTCCCCGCTGCACTTCTCGGGCTCTGCAGGGTCTGGCCTGGCAGTGTTGGTGTAGTTGAAGGACTGCCCATTTTACCTTGCTGATGTCATGCCATCATCAGCCACTTTCCAGCTTCTGCTCCGGTTGGCACTCCTTCAGCCTGGGAAGCACTTCTCTGATGTTTCTTTTGTTTCCCTCAACCAGTTTCTCCAGACTGCTTCTCCGCTCCAGGGTTTGAATCTCTCGGGGTTGAAAAGCTGTGTGCCAGCTTCCACCTCTTACATCAAGTCCTTCCTCTCTTTTTATATCTTGTAGCTGGGTCCTCCTTAGCAGACTATCAGAGTCTTTCCTTTGTCTCAATTGAGTAATCTTCCTGTCTCTTCGGGGCCAGCTCTTCCTAGTACTATCTGGACTTAATAAAGGAGTGGTTTGCGTGACTCCTTCAATATCATTCTTCTCAGTAATTTTAGGAGATATTGGATGTTCACTCTGTACTCTCTTTTCAATCTCCCTCATCTTGGTGTTGTCAAGCATTAGGGAAGGGAAGGAGGGATTATTACAGTAACAAACAGATGTATTCTCAGGTTGGTTATCTGAGGAACTTGGAGACTTCAGGGTCTTAAGGATAAGAGGGTTAGGGAGTTAAATCATGGGATGGGAGTCTTTATCCCCATGAGGGGAGTCTCTCCCTGTGAGGACCCACTTTTAAGCACCCCTATGGGGATGTTGCGTAGCAGGCTCACCCCCCTAGCTTCACAGGGAAGGATTCCCCCTGGGGAGAAGTGATGACATCCTGTGAATTGCACATAGTGCATCACTACTTGTCTCTCCTCCACCTATCACTGATGGCTTTACTTTTCCTAATACAATGCTTCTCCAAGATAGAGGTCATCTTTCACCTGGCCTGTATGGCTCTTTAATCAACTATATGCGTTCCTTCACCACTCGAGACGCCACTACCCAAATGCCACAACCTTGGCATCTTCTTTGATGTTCAAAAGTGAAATCTAACTCGATCACGTCATCTTGTCAACACTAATGCAGCTAGGATTAGTCATCTAAATATCAGGAAAATCGGTCTATATTTTAGCCAAACCTAGGGCATAAATCTAATCTCTACCTTGGTCTTTTACAAATTTGATTAGTACTCCAGGTATCTCCTATACCTTTATTCCTACTACCTTACTTCACTCAAAAAAGTCCTTAAATTGCCACTCTAACTCATTTCCATCTTCCTAGATACTCTCATGCTTCATGCCACCAACAGCAAGCCAGCTGTCTCTGAATGAAAAATCCCTCCCTCTTCAATTTTCTATTTCTTGACTTCAGATTGATACAGAGCTTTTCTTCCACTACCTTTCTGGTAGCACTTCTCCCCTAATAAGCCCTACGCTTATCCACTCTCAAATGCCTGTATGACACCCGTCCCTCTTGTGCCACGTCTCCTGCTTACTCTTGATCTCACTACTTGGCCTGAACACTGGAATGCTCTCCTCCTGGACATTAAAGCAATCAAATCTATTGAAACATTCAAAACCACACTAAAGGTCCAATTGTTTCACTGTTAAGGGCCATCCTTGACCTGATCCTGATTCCTGTCCACCTGACTGCCCTGTCAGCCCTATCCACATTTGAACAATATTATACATATGTAAACTCAGCATCTAAATAACCGGTCCAATTACTTGTTTGTGAATCATAGTCTGTATGCTATCCTTGCTTTGCCTGGTCCCTTACTATGAATCATTGATGTACTGTGTCTTCAACAGGCATGCTATCAAATTTACATTCATGCAAATAGGTAAAGGCACCCTGCACAAGTGCTGCCTCTGATAGCTGTACTTAAGCATTTTGTTTTATGGCATTTGATGTTTGTAAAACTACTGTGGTAGTGTGCAAATAAATTGACAAAGACAGAGCTGGAGCTGGGGTGATTTGTTCTATGCAGGAATGTTACCACAGAAGATGTTTTCTGCTCCCTTTCACCTCTGATATCAGTCCTTGTTCCCGTCGTTAGTGTTTTATTATTTTTCTTTTCTTTCACCTGACTTTCATAGCCTAACCCTTTTCCCCTGTTGTCTATGGAGAGTTAATATATGATATGGACTGGACTGCACCAAAACTGCTGACTATGAGCCCTTTTGCCATTCGAGATGACTAGGATAAGAACATCCGACTAAAGCCAGTGAATCCCACTGGCATCAGCCAGATTGAAATATGGACTATTCCAGAGACTGGACATCATCATGGGGTGGAAGCCCTGCGCCTCTCAACTGAGTGCTTTAATAAAATGTTAAGTAGCATGATGGCTACTTCCAGAGAGTCCATGAATAGAATGTGGGGTCTCCTATTACAGTACATGATTATCCGTACGAGGAGGGGCACAGAAAAAGTTGGGGTTAGATATTTGAACTTCTTTTTTGTATCTCTGTTTGGGATGCCCTGCCTTGTTGAAGGATGCTTTGAAAAGGAAAACCATGACCCCCAATAGTGATTGCATAAACTGTGTGTTGAACATCCTTAAAAGGGTGGGACAATTCATGACCAAAGCAACACCCGTGCTCTCCTCACCCTGCTCCATGGATCACGCCCACCCTGCTCCCAGCACAGTCCCTGGACTCTCCCATCCCGTTCCCAGCACAGTCCGAGGGCCTGTGGCGGCTGGTGAATTTTTTAAGTGGAGGGGCATAACTATTGCCCCCATAAATGCCATAGCAACAGTGCGCAGTGAAGGAGTCCGAACCACTCAAGAGGGTTTCGGGGGGGTTATCCCACCGTGAATTTTTAAAAATATAATAGTTTAAAATGGTGCATTGTAGAGCATACTTAAAACAAAAATGGGTGTCCAGCCAAACAGTTTGCAATTGGTGCTGGGGAGCGCAGGGGGCAGGCATGACCTTTTTTACTGGACATCTATTATAGATGTCCAGTAAAAAGATACCATCCCTGTCCCCTGGGCCCCACTGGCCCTGGCACAATCAACATAAGTATGTGTGTATGCAAGGCACTGGGGTGCCAACGGGGAAAGCATGGTATTTTTGACTGGACATCTATGATAGAAATCCAGTAAATAAATACCATCCCTGTCCCCTGGGCTCCACAGCGCGCCCCACTGTTTGAATACCGCTGGTTTATGCAATCACTTGGTCCCAATTATGGAGCAAACCAAGCACAGGACTTTGGAACATAGGAGGACTGGGCCATAAACTGCCATTCCAAAGGCATGTGAGGTAAAATACTTATCTGACACAGGTGTCAATATGGAACTAAAAAACGTAGGAGTCCTTCAAAGTTAGGCGAGTTGTTTTAGAGGAAATAGCATTGATAAAAACAAGTGTGGAGGACGGATGCCCACAAAATGATCTTCTATTTATGCTGGAAATGTTTACATTTATTGTTTTTTTTAAAGTTGCATGATGGTTTGGCAATGTCCTGCACAGGGCTCAGGGTGTTAACAGTTGCAGGCCTTGATGCACTCCACATTAATGTCTTCAATCAGCAAAGAAAGTGATCCCTGATCTTCCGGCATCTCAGAATAAATTATCGGGTATGCCACCTCTGCCACTTGAAGGACTTTAGAGTACCACCAATCATACCATCCAGACACTGTAGAATTGTAATCAATATGACTGTATGATGATTTACTTCATCTCTTATATTATCTTACATATCCATTAATGTGGTGAGGACCATGTTCAAACTGATATGGATAGTGGGCCCAAACTAATGTTAGCTCCTCTGCCCGGCATAAAACGCATAGAAATACTGGCTACCGGTCAAAGTTTGACAAATCGACGGAGGAAATCGAGGAGTTGTCCACAAACAACCACAGAGAAAGAGGGATAGAGTGGTGGGGGGATTTAGGAGAAATTGGGCTTCATCACAGTTTGCAATTCGGGTTAAATTACGGGTTCATTACTGCTCTGCTCTGCTCAAATCCGAGTTTGGGTGGAAAGTTGCAGAGTTACCTCCAACTTTGAGCTGGATGTAAATCTTGTAACTTTCCGCCCATTTGTGGTGCTATTACTGCTGCGCTATTACTGCCAGTGGTAATAGTGCTGCTACTGCCCAATAGAGTCCTATGGAAAAAAGGGGAAGTAACAGCATTGCCACACCTCGGGATCTGGCGCTAATAGCGCCAGACTGAGTTGTGGTAATGCTATTTGCATTGGGCGGTATCCCAGTGGATTTACCACCAGAATACCACCCAACTTGTGATGAAGCCCATTGGCCTTTACTCATGGGATTCCCTCTCCAGCAAAATGCCTTCTGCTCCTACTAGCAAATTAACATCACAGATGTTCATATTAATAAAAGTTGCCATAGGGGTATTGAGCATGCAGTCTTCCTGTTTGGAAATCCCTTGAACCAGGATTATGTTTACCACTTTGGTATTTGGAAAGTAGTTCATAATAGTTTTTCGGCACTGTGCAGTTGATTTAATAAGGATGTTATTCGTATTCTCTGGTAGGATAGCCAATGGGAGATTAGCCTCGCCTGATGGAAGACTGGGACACTCAATTACTGGCACCGTAGGACCTGCCTTATTTAGGTGAACTGGGGGTGCATGGACAGTTTCAATTGAAGTGCTACCGTGGGTCTCGGACTGAATAACCAATGAGGCTTTTGAATCCCTTATCTGGGCTGTGGAGCAGTCTACTATAGAAGCAGAGGACACAGGCTTATTGCGAGTTGTGGCCGAGTAGAGGCTCACACAGGGGACTGGAGGTATCACTGAAGGATACTGTTTGATGATATAGTTCGTAGTAGAGGTGGAACCAAGAGAGGATACAGGGGAACCCAACACTCCACCCTCAAGTACTTTACTGTGCAGGTTGTACATGCTAAAGTTACATCAAAAGTGATACGCTCAGCGCCTTCCTTAACTAAGCAATATAACACATCCTATATCACTGCAGTTAAGCCGACTCCAAGGTTCACCACTCCACAAAAGGACATCTTCAAAATCTTCTTAAACAAGACTGCAATGGTAAAGTGTTCAGAGAAAAGTTGCTAAAATGCAACAACTGCCCTGTGCAGCCACACAGTGCTACGCGCCTTGAACACCTCTTGAGCTTTAGATGGTGTAACAGCAATAACGGTCCAACATACTCTGTTGCCAGCTCTGTTTTTTAATTACTGCTCCTCCCCCAGGCATCACTGCATTCACAGCAGTGTCCTTTCTCACCAAAGTAGTAGCTCGTTGTGAGAATAGACTATCGCTCAATCTAAGATTTGCAGCATTTCACAAGCGCAAATGCCATCCAGTGTTTTAATGACTGCTCCTCCCCCAGGCATCACTGCATTTGCAACAGTGTCCTTTCTATCCAAAGCAGTAGCTCATAGTGGGAACATGCTCTCTTTCAATCTGCACTTTGCAGCCCTTAATTAATTCTAATTAAAGCAATGTCAGAGGGATGGATGGCTGTTTTATGTCTGCATAATATGTGACTAATTAAGAGGGTTGTTCTAGAGAGTCTTAGGTTATGCTTTGATACTTTCATACTCTTTTCATCCGCAAGTGAATTACTACAAGGGTTATAATGGAAGCAACCTCAGATAAATGAATCCCTAGAGACCCTTCATGTCTAACATAACTTCTTTTATTGTAATATTACACACTTCAATGCAGATAGTGTTGCTGCTGCCCAGGGTTAGAATTTGTATGATTATTTTCCTGATAATCAGCCTGGACCACTGCATCCCTCTTTCGAGATGTATGGTTGTTATGGAAGATTTGGACAGAGGATTTGTGAACATTTGTGATGCTAACATATACACTCGAACAGCCAAAGTGATCCGAAAATCACTTGGAGATTTCTTGGAGCCTGCAAACCCCTTTTGAAAATATTCCTTATTGCCTACCTGTCAGAGCTCCTCAGCTACCTCTACGGTGGCTGACAAGGAGTGGTCCTGATTGTGATGAAAACTGAGACCACTTGAGCTAGGGGAACCCAAATAACGGAAATGTGATAGTCCCTAAACCTCAGATGCTCAAGGACCATCTCTGTACTCAAAACAGCTGAATGATTCCAATTTAGATGTCCCATCAGTGTTGTTTTCAGCTTTTGGCATGGACATTGCACCTTGATGAAAAAAGTTCATTAGAACCCCAGGGGTATTCTTCTGGGGACCCATAACAAACTCGGCATCCATGTACTGGTTGTCTATGAATTTTGTGGTAGATTAAAAACCTGTATTTGCATGCACTTTTGACTCCCATGCTTTGAATGTTTTTTATTGGGACATCTCCCACTTAGCCAATGCACCAGCATTCAGCTAAAACCAAGGAACCCAAGCTACCAAATCGATGTTGCTCAACATAGATTTGTGTTTGCTATTTGGCAGGGAACTAGCTATCACAATGGATGTGTATGAGTCCCAGTGAGACCCTCGGCCATGGATCTGCAACCTTTAGCTATCCAGATGAATACAGCATCTAAAACATAGACCAGCCTGATAATCCACTATTTCAATTTGAGACAGGGTTGCTCTGCATTACAATCTGATCCATTCCATTCCTGTGAGGTGACCTACATTACTTTGGCTCCTCTTCCAAAAGGTGAACAAATTAAATCAAATGTACCCATTTACCGGTTTTAGGAACAGTAGCATACCATTAAACAAAAGCTCAGAGAAGCACCCTCAAAAAGGGCCACTCAAATTGGGCTATGGCGTAAAAGCAAAAAATAGTACAAGAAAATATTTGTTGTATGTGAAAGTGATTGTTTATTTATGTTTATGTGTCAATAGTTGACATAAGGATTTAGTAGAGAGTGTAATCGTATGGGTGGTTAGATAAATGAGTCGATTGATGAATGGAATCATGCAAGGAATTGCCATCTGGCAAGGGGGCAACGCCATGGCTTTTTTGATTTTTAGTACATGAAATGATGCAGGTGATTCCTTCTCCAATAGGGACATATGCTGACCAGATCCCACATTGTTGCTACTCCATGCCAAAAGCATTGTGCACTGTGCCATACTGCATCACGAGCCAGAACTGCTTGTGGCACAGAGCTGGTTCAAATGTCGCAGGATGCCCTTTCAACCACTTGAGCTGCAGAAAAGTCACTTAAACACAGGTGTGACATGTAAGATATGCCCTTTGAACACAAACTACAATGATCATGAGCACCCCATCCTGGTGACGGCGTAATTGCTAAGAATAAGCTATGCCAGAGTTTAGGCATAGTGCACAGCAATAACTATGATGATGGGCGCCAAATCCCAGTTGATACTGCACATGTGTCAGCTCCTGTGAGTAAGCTCAGCTGTTGAAGGGATTGTGTGTTTGGGTCAGATGGGCCGATACTGCGACACAGCGGGACAAAAACTCAGAGGATCCAGCCTCTCTTTGATTCTCTTTGTGAAGGCTGGTAACTCACTCCCCTTGGAGACAGTCACAGAGCAGGCAGCTGTCTTGGGCCCAGGTATCAAAGGTAGCAGACCCATTCAGAAAGAATAGCCTCAAACCTGGGTGTTGCATATTGAAAGGTTGTAAACGAAGGGGACTGACAAGGAGGTGGCATTTTGTGTGATTAAAGACATTTATTAAGTATTAAAAAATGCCTATCTATCTCAATCTCTATGAGGGATTTCCCTGCCTCAACTTAAAACTAAAGCAGCTGTTAAAATGTCTGTCCAAATTAACCTCTGCCATCCAATGTCAAAACCTAATTCTATCCCTCACACTACAACTAAAGAGTATTAACTATAATCTAAACGTTCTTCCACCAGGCTAATGATTCCCTTCCCCTGGTGTTTTTTCAGTTCCAAAAGGAATGTTCTTTGGGAAAAAATAGGCCAGGGGGAACAACTCCCCTGGCATGCTTCTTCAATGCTGTCTTGGGTCCTGTATCTTTCCAGCCAGGATAATGACTCTGTTCCCCTGGTTGGCTCATAATATATAGTTTTTTACAAGGCCAGGGGGAATGATTCCCTTCTCCTGACGTCTCAAAGTTTGACTTTATAAGGTTTCCATTTTCCTACTGGGAGAATGACTCACTTCTTCTGGTAATGATCATACTTTCCCAATTTCCTGCAAAATGGTACCAGGGGTAATTAATCCCCTCCCCTGGCTTCTGGCATGAAGGCTGTACAGATATTCTGTCATGAAAGTTCAATAAATCAACTGGTCTCTTCTTCCAGTTATTCACACATTCCCAGACACTTCTCTGTTGCTCAGTATGTCTTTTTTGGTCACTGATATGAGGGCTACCACTGTGAGGTTTACTTCTCTTCTGTTGGGATTGACAATCCGTCTCTGATATTCAGTGGCCTTGTTCCTGGTACTAAACTGAGGACAGTCTTCTCTTGCACTTATTTCTCTTTTTTCAGGGACCAAGACCCTTCTTTGGTAATCAGTGGTCTTTGACAAATCACTGTATCAAGGGAGACCTCTCCTCATGTAGTCTCTTTCATTCTTATTGCCAACTTTAACCGTGGTCTTTGACCAATCACTGTGCTAAGGGAGATCACTCCTGATGCACATTCTCTTAGTCTTATTGCCAACTTCAACAATGGTCTGCGACCGACCACTGTGCCAGTGGAGATCACCCCGATGCACGCTCTTTCACCCAGTCCCCACCCAGACTTAATTTCTCTCTCATTACCTGTTTCATGGGAGATCTTCACCGGTTCTTCACAGGGCTGTGGGTCTCTCTTTGTATTGCTTCCTTCTTCTCCAGATGTAGCTACGCAACTTTGCTGCAGGTGGCTGATGGCCACAGCGTCCTTCACAGACCACTCGGTCCACCCGTTCTGAGTCACACCACCACCACGATTCTTCTTATTGGACTAGATATCAATTTCTTGCTGACCTCAAGACTTCACCACGTCCTGTGGCTTGCTTTCTCGCCTCTGAGGATTCTCCTGGCCTCTGCTCTGGAATGCCCAGTTTGAAACTCCTGTGCTTTAGTCGCACTCTTCCCTCTTCTGCGAAGGGTTTCTCATTGTCCTTTTTCTATTTCTTCTTGATATAGTTTACTCCATTCGAAGAAACACCAACACCTATTGCAAATATCTCTTTGGCATTCTTCATACCTCCTCAGGGCCACCTCATACTAGTACTTGCCTGACCAGCAATCTTGATATGATATCATATCTCCTGTGATTTTCCTTGTCCTAGTACTTTCTACCTGGACTGTGCTTAAGGCATCACAATGGTAAATATGTTTGTCATCAGGAAAGGTATTTGGAATGGAAGGGTGGGCCAGAGAATGTTGGGGTGTGATGTAAACTGAGCATCTGTACCTTAGGTGGTCGGGTATGTCCACAGGTGGGTAGTACCTCCCCACAAGCTCCTCCGCATTAAACTACCGCTAGGCAGACTGTTGTGTAGCAGCCACATCTCCATAGCATCCGATAGCATATCCATCTCTCTTTGTATTCAGTAGGATTGAAGGGGGCAGAAATAGGAAGGAGTGCTCTGGACACTTGAAAAAGCCTTCCACCTTGTTTCTCCCTGTATATCTTTCAATTTCCTGTCTCCTCTGCTTCCTATGGAGAAAAGCACTTTGGATGCAAGATCAACAAGGCAATGTCCACTCCAGCCAGGAGCAGGGATTGGTGCCCTTAAACAGCCTAGATGTATCCCAATCACCTGAGGATGTGTGCCCTTAAAAGGAGTCTCGCACCCCCTTCATCAGAATTCAACTCAGTTCCTCTAGGATCCTTCAAGGTTGAAGATACGTTCTGAAGATTCTCACCTGTACTTCCTTTGGGTCATTTGAACTGTCCAAATTCCTCCGCTGGAGGTGAAGAAGGAGCCGTACAAGACAGAAGGAAGATCTGTCCCCTAACCACTCCCAGGGAACATTGGGAGTGACCAGTGCTGTGGACCAGGGAAAAACATTCTGCAATGAATCTTATGTGCCAGAAGAGCAGACTCTGAACTGGAGCATCCTGTTCTTGAGTCCTATGGGAAGGCCTCACAGTAACCGGAAGGCCGTCTAGCCGAAGCTCACTGTTCTCCCACACTGAACTAGTCACTCTGTGCTCCCGTCATACTGAATGATAGGGATGGCGCTGGTGCGGATGTCTGTGTTCCTCCTACCAGCCAAACTATTGCACTGCATCGAAACCATCTCAAGACTGTATTGTGTCCAAGCCAAGCACATCATGTGCAAGCCCCAAAGAGTCTCCTCAATGCCAGAATCGAAACTGGATTTATAAACGGTCACTCGCTGACTCTAACTGGCGGTCAGAACCACAGCTCAATCAAGCTATCCTAAGAACCGCCGCCTCATCAACTGCACATCGATGCACCCTTGATCACCACTTCACAATGGTCACACGTTCACTCAAACCACTGGAGCGTCAGTCACCATCCTCTCCCAGTAGCCTAAGCCCAACTCGGCCTGGCCAACTATGAAACCGTTCTTGGGACCTCCCTAACTGGCATCACTTGAACCACCACTGTTTGAACACAGAGAGCACCCACATTCAATCCTGCTTGACGCCTGCTTGCTGCTAGGGCCCCCACAATCCTATATGTCTGAATGAGCCTGATCAGCTTGTATCACTGTTCAAACCTGGGTCTGATGCGTCAGCCCACCAAATAATGAATCCAGGTACTCTGACACTGAACTGCCCCCATGGTCCACGTGGGCCCTGCAGACTGATTAGCTCAGGATCGCTCCTGTTTTCTACAAGATATCCTTTTATGGTATTACCTTACCTACCACCCCTAGAACTACACTCAGAGTGCTACTTTCTCCAGTCTATCTCATCTCTTCTATTCTTTCCTTTGGGGTGGGTTTTTGTACAGTAACGTCTTTTCATTCTACTTTGTGTTAATGTTAAAGGTATTTGTACCGCAATCCATCACCATTGGTGTGGTCCCCAGGTGTGTGTTTTATTAAAGTGTTTATATTGTTATAGAACCTTGATTGGATATTCTCTTTATTTTGGACTATGAAAACGTGTTGTTCGGATCTCTACTGGTTGACTTTCACATCCCTCTTAACAGTATAGCCTTCCCTCAGCCCACGTTACCACAAAAGGTAAGGGAGGTATATTGAATGATTGTGCATGTTTTACCTTTTTGATTGTGTTGTGTTGTGGTTTGTAGAAGTGTGTGGGCTGAATGGGCCATTTTACCCCTTCTCATCCTTGCACTCCTGTGAGGCAGAATGCAATTCGTCACAGTGCATGAGCTAATGGATAGTTAGCTGGATGAATGAATGCTTGGTTGGTGGGTGGTAAGTTTATTGTTTGCGAAGATGGGAGAGTGATTGAATTGGTGAACAAAGTACTGGATAGGTGAACTAGTCAGTGGATGCGTGCATTCCATGCTGAATTAGCATTATGGATTTGATAATCAAGAATATCAGGAAGTTAAATCTCTACCCCAATCTACCCTTTTGCTGTCCTTTTACACACACACACGTATGCACACACAAGCACGCCCATAGATACACATACACATCAAACCCGAGCCCCCTCATAAAATAAGCAAATGAACGTTGACAAACATACAGATTGAGCAGCACTGGTTCAGTTTTCGGAACACACGTCTGGTATCACTTTAGCAGAAGGAGTGCACGCTCCCAACACTGAGACGTCTTTATGGGAGGGCAAAAGGGGCACTTTCCCAGGGCCCCCACTTTGCAGGGGGCCCCCAGAAGGCAGCCTGATTTAAAGTAAGATTCCATTGTTCACCAGACCTAAAAAGCACACGCCGGGAGAAATTATGGCATGCTGCTAAGATGCTAAACCTATTCCCTGTCTGTTTAGAAAACTCCATTCTGTCTTGATCAATTAATCATGTAATGCTTTCTGTGTTCACTGTGGTATACATAGTGTGTGTGTTCCTTACGGCACAACTTCTGTAGCATTCTTTCCTTCCTGTGGGAATTATGTTGATAATGTGCAATAGCCAAAGTTCAAATCCATATTGATAAATTGAGTGCCACAATGGTTCAGAAGTTAGCTCAGTTTTTTAAGCACTCATTGCAGAGATATGTGTTCATATGAAAGATTAGCAGAGCACATTCCAGCAAGACTGGCTGAACCTTACCTATGTCTGATGTGTATTAACCTACCTGCATATGTACTTGGATTTGCAGCATAAGAGGTGCTATTATTAGCAAAGTTCCTACACCAGATAGGGGTTGCTATAAAAACGAACATGTCATTCATATGGGAAAGGTCTAGACATTGGTTTGTTCAGATGGGGCATTTGTAAAACCTAGACAATCCCCTTCAAAGATGAGCATAAACTATTTGTCCAAGAGGTGAATAAGTATCCAAATTCAAGACTGGAACCAAAGTGTTCATACTTGTATCCTGGCTTTGCCAGCAGACGATACAGTGATCCTGGTCAATTCATATAATATCTCTTGCATTCCTGTGCTGTCTTCTGTGAGGTTTGGCTTCTTGCATGCTGGTGGCATTGTTTAACCCATTACTTGATCTTTCTTCTTATGTAGGCCATTTGAGTGGAAGGGGTGGTAGACAGGAGAGAGTGAACCAGATGTTGTAGGCCTTGGGCAAGCATATTTTAAGGTCTGCTCGTTTGACACAAACAAGTTTTGCTTTTTGTATAAAAGTCAACGGTTTTTCTGCACATTTATGAATGACAATTTCACAAGCCATTGCTTTGGAAGTATTTAAAGCTTAAAAGTACAAAAGACAAACATAGATAAAATCTGCTGGTACCTATATACTTTCCTTGATGATGGGGAGAATGAAGCTAGAACGAGTCCCATTTTCCGTAACACCCTTCTGTGATATTTTGGTTTTAAAAATTGTCAGGTTTGGAAATGTGATTTGTGCACATTGCAAGTCAGTTTTATTCAATAAATTGTTTTAGTACATGGTAAGAGCTGTAAAAGAAAGTGTTTACATGCAGAAATTGCATAGTCAGCCCTTCAGAGTGATTTCCTTCTCAGGGTATGATCTTCATAAAAGCCTCACTCATGATTTCACTGGCAATGGGGTTGCTTCCACTATAACAGTGAGCATTGATATACTGCACACCACAGGCACTTGTTCCCTTGATCTCTAATGGCAACACTATTTGAAAACCATGTCCCACTTCTAATCTGTGTCTGGATAGAGACACCTTCCTGGTAGCTCTTAATCTTCATTCACTGTCCATGCTATGCTATGTGTAGCTTTCTCCTTCCTTACATTTGGTCTCCCCTATCTATGCTTAAGCACTTTTGCATTCTCGGAGGCAGCTAATGTGAGTGCCCTGCCTATTCTGGGTTACATGTACCTTTTACATACAGTCCTACATTAAAACTACAGGCTGCATACCTTCCCGGATGCTATTGATAAAAAGTATCCTGTTTCTATACTAGAAGAGAAGTAACCTCTTCATAGATTGTTAATGTTGGCCTTCAAATGCTACTTGTTTATCATTCTTATTAGAGCAACAATGAAGAGGTTAAGGGGACTTAAAGGGAGTAATCTCACTTATTTTGAATGCTGCGAGTCAGCATATCAACCTATAGGATATGATCACGGTGGGGGGGAGGGTGCCACCAGATATTCTTGATCACTTAATTCCATTGGTTTGGTGGAGGGGGGCCCCACAGATGTCCATGCCCAGGGCCCCAAAAATGCTTAAAATGGCCCTGTCCCCACATATGGAGAACATGTACAGCAAACGCAGTACAAGCTCCTCCTGCGCCTATAGAAAAGGGACACCGGTAGCGGAATCAGAAGCTTCTGCTAAAACTATGGCGCAAGGAGCATCTGTTTGAACCAGTGAGCATAGAACATGAAGAGCACATGCAGCTGCAGAGCACCTAGAACAAGTTCAGTAAACCTAGTTGTAGCTCATGCTTTATTTATATGTACAGCATGGGCAGCAGCATTGCCACACTGTCTGCACTCTGATGTAGAGATGTGAAGGGGAGCAAATTCTGTCTGATTTTAAAAAGGGGCTCATTAGTGCAAATACCATTTATTTTGGACCCTTTTGAATTCATTTGTCTCAATATTTAGACTTTCAAAAAGGTTGTATTCGTTTGATTATTATTTGTGTTAAAAAGGTAGTGATTTACATGGGAAACATTCTTTTCCGGCTAATAATTGTTTGAGCCTTTCTGGGAAATGCTTGACTGGATTCATCAAAGTGCAGTGAAGCTGACAAGACATGTTGCCACTGTTGCTTCAAAAGGAAGGTATCCTTGTTCAGAAATACTAGTAGTGTCCTATAAAAGTGCTGCTATCATCCCATGAAAAAGAAATCATACCTGAGGAGAAGTGATAATACCCCTTGTGGGTTTCAGAAACCCGCTTGAACAAGGCAGTCAATGAACTGGTTCCTGGTTGTCAACATGCATGGAATGCACCACTCATTTGGGTCATCAGGCTACTGCAGCTGCAACAGAGAATATTACAATCAGTGACCCATCTGACCCACAGGTGTGTTGACCTCTACGAAGTGGAAACCCAAATAGTATTTAATGAAGGATCCCTAAAATCGGGGGCTCTGCATCTTTGAAGAGAACAGGAAGAAGTACCCCACCTTCCCATGTTATCAGGCATCCTACTGGCATTAGTTGTCTGGCAGTTCAGGAGAAGTGAAGTTGACTAGCTGGTGCATACTTGCCTAACCGGACAAATAAGACGGAGACCTTGGTCTCTGCATAATGGTTATACCACGGAACAACCTTCCTCCCCATTTACAGAGCAGTTTCCCAAAGAGGTGATGAGGGCTCCTAACCAGGTTGTCCTACATGGATCTATTGGGTCACAATGTGGTCATCTCCAATATGTCTTGCTTGCTTCAGTATAGCTGGCCAAAGAGTGGGGCCTCTGGATGCACTGTGCAACCAAGAGGCTGAGTAGGAGAAGAACTTCAAGGAATTGCGTACTCTAATCTCATGTCTATCTTGCCAACCTGACATGCAAGTAGACTTCCTTTCGAAAGATATCAGACACTGACAAAAAAGCACAATAACTGACACACAGCTCTGAGATCAAGACAGACAGAATTGCAGCAGAAAAAAGGGCCCCCCCTCCCCTCCAACATATCCCCTCGCATTCACAAATCCCTCAGAAGGGCTTCCAATGCCCATGAAGAGTCCATGGATTGTGCATACCAGCTGGCCTTCGCCCCACTGCCCTCAAAACTTGATACATCAACATCCATGAACACTGTTCCCAAAACCAAGGCATGGGGTAACCAGTTCTTCCACAGTATCAAACACAATGTTATAATGACCTCCTAGCCAAACCACATACCCATGCCCTGCCTTCCTGTCGGGTAGGCGAGCAGAGGGACAGCAGCAAGCGAGCAACACTACTACCCATCCGGTGAGGTAGCCTAGTAGAGCAGAAAGATGGATGACACAGGAATCAGCCCATAGCTGGCCTAGCATGACAGCGGGCACTTAGAGTACACATTCATGCTAGATCGGAGTCCAAACCCCTACTGAGAAAATGGGATTTCTTGTATCATGCTTGTTCTGATTTCTACTGCTGTGATTTCACTCATCTCTAGCACTGCATCATTATCATGTTAATGTACCCATAACATGAACCTCACATTCATGATCCCCTATTTCACATTCTGTTTGTTTTCTTACATTCAGAAGAACCTTAATTGAGAGGGTTCTCAATAGAGGTGAATACATGCAAGACATTGAGTGATTGTTAAACTTATTGCACCCACCAGTGTGGTAAATCAGTCGACTAGGCTCTTATTGGCCTTATACAAGTGCGACAAAGAACAGTATCTGACCTATGTCCATGTCTGCACACTGGTAGATACTTTGCATTGGCAGTCCTTGCAGTTTGCAAACATGATACTATCAAATGAGGGAAGAACGCAGACAGGAATTCATCCAATTGATGTTATAATCATTATCTTTTATTATCTTGCAGGAATTAACACTTGGCAAATGGTCCTTCAGCCTCGCCTCACGTTCATCATATCTTTGCTTCCTTCCTTGAAGCGTCTTAAATCTGAACCAATGGAAACAGGCAACCAGACACAGGTGAAGGAGTTCATTCTGACAGGACTTACAGACGACCCAGCACTGCAGGTTCCGCTCTTCATTTTCTTCCTACTGATCTATATTATCACACTTCTATGCAATATAGGAATCATCACATTGATCACTTTGAATCGTCAACTTCACACCCCTATGTACTTCCTGTTATGTAATCTGTCCGTTGTGGACATCGGTTTTGCCTCACTGGCTGTGCCAAACATGCTAGGACACTGGCTATCAGGATCAAATAGAATTTCATTTCCAGGCTGTGTTGCACAACTGTATTTTTCATATACTATAGGAAGCACAGAAGTGTTTCTACTGGCAGTGATGGCCTATGATCGGTACATAGCTATCTGTAATCCCCTGCTGTATTCAGTTATAATGAATAACAGAACCTGTATGGGGCTTGTTTTTTGGGTTGTTCTTATTTCGCTCCTTAATGCCCTGATTCATACCACTTTGACATTTACTTTGCCCTTTTGCAAGTCAAATCAGATCCCTCATTTCTTCTGTGATGTCCCTCCAATCTTGAAGATTTCCTGCTCTGATACCACCTTGAATGAATTGGTGCTGGTTGTAGTGTCTGGTGGACTGATAGTGTTGTCACTTGTCATTGTCCTTGTTTCATATGCTCACATTGTGTCGGCTATTCTCAGAATCCGTTCCGCAGCGGGAAGACAGAAGACCTTTTCTACTTGTTCCGCTCACTTCGTCTGTGTTACCCTATTTTTTGGAACGCTTATTTTTGTGTATGCCAAGCCCTCCTCGAGCCACTCAATGGCCATTGACAGAGTGGTATCAGTGTTCTACATGTCAATAATTCCTATGTTGAACCCCATGATTTACAGTCTAAGAAACAAGGAGATGAAGAACGCCCTGCGCAAAGGCTTAGGGAGAACCTGCGTCTAGAGCTAAAGGAAACCTACTCCGCTCTCTTATGCTTTGATGGAGATATGCTCATGTTCAAGGAGGAGACTTTCTGTGATTTTCCACTGTGATGTTGCAGTGTAGACTTTTTCATCAGTCGTGATGGAGTCTTCCATCGCCTTCAATGACATTTCTGAAAGATCTCTTGACGATAAATTGTCCAGGTACAAAACAATATCACAACTAGTGTTACCAACAGAGCAATAACTTTAATTTTCACCAGCATGACTGACGCCATGTTTTTTAGGCTGTCAACACAGTGAAAATGTTACGGCTTTCATAAAGTTGAACATCTGCTGTTCACTCTGCCCCTTTGGCGCTGAAGGCTGTGTGGTGTTTGTAGGTTTCCTCTGTTCTGTGGGGTGGAAGAAACACCTACAAAAGGATGAAAGAACACTGAGGGTGTGTAGAAGGAGCACAATGGGACAGTAGGAGAACTGACAAATCCCACATGGAATATTCAGAGAAAAAGGAGCACTAGCGTGGCTGAGTGACTACTATGGTAGTGCAACAAGACCCACATGATGGAAATATTACTGTATGGGCTGAATGGAGCACCGGGAGCTAATGTAGGGTGTTATACGCATTGACACAGCGTTAAATACACTAGGGAATGTACCAAATGTGTAATGACAAAAAATAAACACGTGCCAGGACACTGAGTTGCTAAATATCAGCACCTCAAATTGGCAGTAGTACTGGGGTGGGACTGAACAGTCTGACGGTAGGGGCTTGGAAAAGCATACATGGACAAAGGGAAGTAATGTAAAAAGGGATGCATGGCAGAGGATGATGAAGTGGGACTACCGAATAATTAAGAACGAGACTGATAGTTAAAGATAGATCAAATCTGTGAGGAAATATGCTGACATCCTTGAAAACGTCATCGCATTTCTAGGCTAAACAAGTGAAAATCTGCACTGCACTAGAGTAATCCTAATCTGAAATGTTGCCATAGTAACTTTTCAGATTAGGATTCCTCTAGTTATTTCAGAAAATAAGCAAAGAGTACATTTAACTGCACCAAATGAATCACTGTGATGATTAGCTAGCAGAAAAAAAAACACACCTGTCTGCCCTGAAATATCTAAAGATTGTATATACTTTTAAAATGTAAACTGAGCTGTGAAATAATGTTTGATAAATCTGTGGCAAAGTACCTGGCCTTGACCTGGGTACTTCTAGTGGAGTGACCAACGTGGTGGGTGTGGTATTGGGAGGACCCTAGATTACCCTCACTTTACCATTGCCTGTAGGCCACAGACAATTACATGCCATGTACAATTTCTACTGGCCCTCTTAGGATCTGCTTGGAGGTAAGCCCTCTTGTGGAAAAACGTGGCCCCTCGCCAATACAGATTCCACATGTTGCAGGCCACAACCTTATCAAAACAATCATTGGACCAGTCAAAGTTTATTGTGGTTTCAGAGATACTTCAAAAGCGTCTCTGCAACAACCAGCATATACCCATGTCCACGTGACGACCATCAGAGACAAACAATCCCAGATTGCAGATCAGCTTCTTAATGTTGTGGTCCCACCACCACCCAGATCCCAAATGAAACACTTGCTTCAACAGAGTGCGGAAAGCAATTACAGTCTAATCATTCACAGGGCTGCAATACTAAGGCAGGCCATACACCCCAAACAGGCTTCAGTGGAGAAACCATTCACACATAAAAGGGCATCCTTGGCTCTGTACGTGCCTGCGTGACCTCTGCCTGTGTGGTTCCCTTGCAATCCTTGATTGCGTGTGCTCCTCGCCCCCACCATCCTTGGCTACGCTTGCGTCTGTGGATCCCCAGCCCACCTGGTCCCTCACAATAGTTGGTCGATTGTGACCGTGCCCTTTCCATCCTTGGCTGCGTGTCTCCAGTCCACGTGCTCCCTCGCAATCCTTCATCATGCCTGTGCGCCCCCAGCCAGTGTGGTGCCTCGCACTCCTTGATCGCCTGTGCTCTGCGCCCCTTCCATTCTCGGCTATGCTCACGTCTGCGTGTCTCCAGTCCACATGCTCCCTCGCAATCCTTCATCATGCCTGTGCATCCCCAGACAGTGTGGTGTCTCGCACTCCTTGATCGCATGTGCTATGCGCCCCTTCCAACCTTGGCTAGGCTCATGCCTGTGCGTCCCCAGCCTACATGGTCCCTTACAATCCTTGATCACATGTGCTCCTCGCCCCTTCCATCCTCGGCTACACTCGCTACTGTGCATCAAAGCCTGCGTGGTCCCTCGCAATCCTTGATCGCATTTGCTCCTCGCCCCTTCCATCCTGGGCTATGCTCACGTCTGCGTGTCCCCAGCCAGCGTGGTCGCTCGCAATCGTTCATCGCGTGTGCTCCATGCCTCTTCCTTCTGTGGCTATTCTCGCACCTTTGCGTTCTCTGCCCATTATATTTTTTAATTTGTTTGTGTTTGGTCTGCTTGCACCCCTCCCCTTGTGCCCGCCCCTAGTGTCTCCTCCCCCTTAACTTGTTCCCCCACCCCTCTGCACCTCCTTCCCCTCTCTCTTTCCCCTTACCCCCTCTGCATCTTCTCTGGTGCTCTCTGTTTCTCCTATCTTCTCAAACTTCCTCTCTATTGACCATCCTGTCCTTCTCACTACGTCTGGTAGGATGAAGTTCAAGAAGGACATCCTGGTCTCCAATCCAGGCATCCCTATCGCTGATACCTGTAATAGCGCTTCCTCTAGACAGACCCTCACCAACATCCTCTTTGACATTACTTCGCCAGACCTATGTACTCCACATATGGACTCTGTGCTCTCTCTGTTTTCCTCCTCTCCCATTAATGGTGGCACCCGGTGGGAAGCCCTCCTGACCCCCTTCCACTCCTCTAAGATCATCATTAATGTTTACCTAAATGGCACCATCTTGGTCCAAGGCCCTCAGGCCAACCTCCTCCTCTTTGATAGATGCTTCCCGTGCCTCATCAACTTCCTTTCCTCTCCTGATGTACCTTCTTTCCGTTCTCCGGCTTTCTTGTCTCCTCCCTCTGCCTCCTCTCTGGCACCTTCATCTTCCTCCTTGGCTTCCTTGCCCTCTCATCCTTCCTCCTCTGCCCAGCCTCGGCTCCTTCTACATTTCCACAAGGAGTACCTCTGACCTGTACCCCTCCCCGTAACTCTTTGAAGAGTGGCAACCTTCTCTATATTGCCACTCTGAACTCTCGCTCAGCTGTCAAATACTCCTCCGACATCTGCCGTCTCCTGAAGGACTTGACCTTGATGTTCTCGGTTTTACCGAGTCATGGTTCACGGCCAGATCGGTCACAAGTTTTGACACTCTCCTCACTGATCACTGATGGCTAGATCCTCTATGTGCCCGGATCCAACTGTCCTGGTGGGGGTGTAGCCTTGCTCTTCCTGGAGTGGTTCCCTGCCTCTATCATCCCTATGCAGGCCTACTCCTCCTTTGAATGCCTGGCGTGCAGGCTCGCTCTCTCTCCTGGCAGCTATCTCACTGTGGCTGCTATCTGTAACCTCTTTCCTCTCGGAGTGGACGGACCTCTCCTCTTCCCTCCTTGCCTCAACCACTCAACTCCTCCTCCTCTAAGACCTCAACATCCACCATGATGCTTCCTGTCCCTGCTCTAGACTCTTTCACAACCTCTGCAATTCTCTTTCTCTCTCTATGCATCCATCCGGCCTGACTCACACTGCAAGGCACACCCTGGATGTTCTGATCTCCTCAGACCTCCCACTTTCTAACCCTCTCACCACTCCTCTCTCCTGGAGTGATCACTTTCTCCTCTCCTCTCATCTCTCTCTCTCCACTCCTCATGCCGAGCCAATCTCTACACCAGCCATCTACCTTCTCGGTCATCCCACTCATGAACCGTGTGTCAGCTGAGACCTTTGCGGCCACCTTCTCTCCCACACTGCCCCACCTGTACCTCTGGCTGATTCACATCCTGACACAGCCCTTTCCAACCTCCATTCTCCTGTCTCTGACACTGTTGATGTACTTGCCCCTGTCAGAAGGATTCGCTTAAAGCCCAAAGCCAATTGCAACTCTTGGACCGACTCAGACGTTGTCACCCTTAAACGCAAGTGTAGGGTGGCTGAGAGGAAATGGCTTGCATCTTGTGCATTCTCTGAGAAACAGGCCTGCAGACTGCTTTAAAGTCAGTACCAACTCTCTGTCCACACTAAGAAGATAGCTCACATGCAAGCCTGTGTCTCTGCGGGATCCAACAACTCGGCCAAATTCTTTAAAATCTGCAAGGAGCTGGCCAATCCTGCCACAGTCTCTACCTTTCCTGTCCCCTCCCATACCCTCTGCACGGCCTTTGCCTCCCTCTCTTCATCTCCTCCTTCTTTCTCTACTTTCTCCTCTACCTCTGGTCTTCCTGCAGCCACCTCACCTTCTCCCTTCTCTTCCTTTCCTTTGATCACCCCTAACAAGGTTTCTAGACAAGTTTGATCTATGGAAGTCTTGGTAAAACAGGTTCTTCCCTGTTCATCCAAAACCATCAAGGACTACATTGACACCCTTGCTCCAGCCTTGGTTCATGTTAACAAGCACTCTTTCGCCACTGGAACCTTAACTTACACCCTAAAGCACTCTCTTGTGCACCTTCTTCTCAAGAAACCCTCAGCCGACTCCTCCTGTCTGGCTAACTATCTCCCAATCTCCATTACTCCTTTCCTCTGCAAACTCTTTGGCCATCACCCAACTTAATCTTCACACTGAATTTGTTGGTTGTCTCCATGACCATCAGTCTGGCTTCAGAACAGTCAGAAGCATAGAAACCGCTCTCCTGAACACCCATGAAGACTTGATCTCTAACCTTGATGCCAACCACCCCTCTGTCAACATCCTACCGAATCTCTCTTCTGCTTTTGATATGGTCAACCATGACATCCTGCTACAGTGGCTCTGTGATAACCTTGGTATCACTGATCAGGCCCTGGCCTGGGTGACCTCTTTCCTCTCTGACCGACCTTCCCAGGTCCAACTTGGGCCTTTCTCTCCTCTATCTCATTCTCTACCTGTGGTGTTCCCCAGGGATCTATTCTCTCTCCCTTGCTGTTCAACGAAAACCTGGCACCTCTCACCCACTGCATAGCTGCTCTCTGCTCCAACTTTCAGTCCTATGCGGATGACACTCAGCTCGCTTTCAGGCTCCCCTCAGCCTCCTCTTCTTCTCCCTCTCTCATCCCATTTTGTCTGTCAGCAATCCATGAATGGTGCGCTGCCAATGATCTCTGCCTTAATGCCAGTAAGATGGAGATCCTCTTCATCCACTCACCTGCACCTTCCTTTCCTGTCACTCTCTGGCTGCCCACTCTGGGCCCTCTTCCTGCTCCCACCTGTGAGGCTAAGAACCGTGGGGTCATCTTCGGCTTCACACTCTTCTTAACTCCTCACAACTCAGCCGTCTCTAAGAAGTCAAACTACCTAGTGCACATCCTAAGATGTAATTTCCTCACTTTTCCCCTGAAGCTCATGTCTCCAGAGCTCGGGTTCTCTCGAGGCTGGACTATTGCATCAGCCTCTTTTTAAATATACCTGCCTCTACTCTCCTTGCTCTGCAACTCATCCAGAACAGGACTGTGAGACTTGTCCTTGGCCTCAAGCCTAGGGATCGTATCTCTCCAGCCCTGAAATCTCTCCATTAGCTTCCAGTGGCGGCAAGGATCAAGTTCAAGACCCACTGCATTTTCCACAAGGCCTTCTGGGGACTGAGTCTACAATACCTCCAACACTCTCTTGGGAAATATCTTCCTACTCGAGCTCTTTGCTCGTCCACCTCCAACTCTTCAGTAGCTTCTCCAAGCAATGAGTTGGGGAAGATCTCTTTTATCGGTTTCTGCTGCCCTTTGGAACAGCCTCCCTGCCTCTCTGAAACTTGAGCAGAACCATCTCCAGTTCCAGATGCACGTCAAGATGTTACTCTTGCCTTCTGCCTTCTCTCTTCCTCTCCCCTGCTGACCTCCTGTCTGATACTCCACACACACCCGTATCTGTAACCCTACAGTCCCCTTTCCTACACTAATTAGACACCTGCTGTCTGCACTTTTAACTCTTGCACTGGCCACCTGTTGCCTGCACTACTTGTCATTTTCATTTCTTGTCCTGCACTTGCCCATCCTTCCCCCACACCTCCCGGCACGTCTCCCCTCTCTGCTCCTCTGCACTTGAGTGATATCAATCTCACAAGGCCTTGTAAGATCAATGTGTTTGTCCTCCCTCTGTTTCCCTTCCCTTGCCTCGTCACGCCTTCAAACACTTGTATATAGGTGTGCTATAAATGCCATATCACAAAATGTCATGCCCGAGAAAGGTGAAGTGTGAGCCTTTTGAGAAGGTTACAGCAGGAGTGTGTGACAAGCTGGTGCTTGGAGGTGTCTGAAGAAAACATGGGCAGGAGAGACTGGAGATTGCTTGTGACAAGGGGGATAACATAAAAAGAGATGACAGGAGAAGCATTTCACGAGGTGTTAGTAGGGAGAAATCAGGAGGTGGGTGAAAAGAAACACCAAGAGTTGGTTGGAGAGAAATATTAGGAAATGGTTGGTTAGAGACATCATGTGGTGACAGGAGTGAGACATCATGAGGTGTTTGGTGATAGATAACAAGAGGATGTTGGGAGCCAGGAGATAACCAATAGGGCTGGCAAAATGGTAGCTGGAGAGGCCACTCATTGCTCAAGGCAGCGGTTGTGAGTGAGAGTCTGATCTGAAGCGGTCAAACCCATGATTGGCAGAGCAATGGACACATACCATGGCATTGGGGGGGGGTAGCAGATCAACAATAGAGAAGTGCTAAAGGTTGTAGTAATCAGGATCCTATATGCAAAGGTAGTGATAAGGCCCTCTTGGGAAACTCTGTTGACTCTGCCTTCTAGTGGGAGAGAAATACTAGCTGTGTGTGTAGCTTTTGAAAGACTCCCAGCAACAGCTACATAACCCATAGAAAGGTTCTAAGGTGTCCGTCTCGCACCACTAATAGGAGGTCAGACATATGACTTTTAGGAGAAGAAGCACCGAGACATTTATTGACATGGACGTGACCTGAATTCTTGTGAACCGTAGAAGGATCACTTCAGCTTGTGGAACTGTTGGCAAGAGCTGTCCTGACATTTTTGTATTTCAGTTTGACCCTACACAGATACTTTTGGTTGTGTTGATAATACCAGTTTGTACCTGTAATCATGGATGGAATCATTGCATACCCAATCATCTACATGACCCATTGCAATTATATGAATGATGCCTGGCCTTTCTTGAAAATGTATGCATATTAGCAAAAGGAGCTAAATGCAAAACATATATGCGTTAAATTTAAAAACCATTTAGTGGCACAGGAAGAAAGCGGCATTGTTCTATATATATCCAACATATTTTAGCAGGTGCCACTGTAAAATCAGATCCTTGTATCATTAAATATTCAAGTTGTTTCTACTAATACTGCTGCAACAAGTCCCCTACTCCTGTCCAAAAATAAAGATGATCTGCATAGTTGTCAGCAACTGGAACATACCAACTAAATAACTTCAACATATCTATTGCAGGAAGAGAAGTCAATTCTGAGGTAAGGTACACACCTAAGATGTGGGGTATTCCACACCTAATATATCCCATGATAACAAAACCATCAAAGGACACTAATCTGAAATGAGATTTTGAGAGGAACAAGGGTTGTGTAGCATATGTGGGAGCAAACAGATATGTCAGAAAGGTTCACATATATTGTTGGTTAAAAACAGAAGGACAATTTATAATGCATTCATACATGTTGCTCAATGGCAAAAGGTTGGAGTTATGCAAGTAATGGAATGGGTTGAGAACTTGCCTTTTGTGCTAGATGAAAACACTAGACACAGTAACCTTATGAGAACTTCTAAGAACAGGAGGAGAATGCATTAATTAAAATGGTGTGTAGGTAGGTATTATTGGCTATCAAAGCTAAAGCAATACAAAAAGGTAGATCATTTTGAACCCTGTGTTCTCTTCTGGTAGTATTATTTCACCATATAACAGATTGCTCAAAAGTGCTACCTTATAATTTCTTAGAAATGTGCAAACTAGCAGCTGATGTCTGGATGCCTTGCTGAACAGAAATAACAAGCCACTGCTGGAGCAAGAGTTTCAGCAGACTGTTGGCACAGCAGAGTCTTCAGTGTTTGCATTGCACTTGCTCGCTTGAAACTATATAGGGCTGTGTGGTTTTATGCATCAGCATTCTCTTTTTGTCATTGAAATATTTTTACAATTGTACGTGCATAATTAATTAATATCACGTTATGGCAAACTAATGTAACAGAGTCCTAGTGTTTAGGATTCTGAATACACCTAATAACATCCTACTGACATCACTAACGTACTGCAGTTAATCAGATACTGCTTACATCACATCATACTTGACCAACACCCAAAAATAAGTATATGGACTTTTTCAGAGACATTTTGCAACAAAACATGTCTCTAACATTAACCTGATTATTTTAAATAAAAAATTAATACATATAAAGTAAATAAAAAAAGCTCTACTACATATTTTGTTAAAGCATCAAACAAGTCAAATCACTTTTTAGAAACATTAACATTGCCAGCTGTCATTTAGGAAGTAAAAATGGCTGTCAAATTCAGCAAACAATTCAAATGCAGGGAAAGAGTGCAAACAGGGGTGTCCTTTTGTGTGGGATGGGTAGGAATGGGTGGAAAAATCATTCAGATGTGACTTAGAGATGGGTGTTAAATGGGTAGACACATGGTCAAACTACACAAAAGTTTATGTATCCATCCACATATGTTATCTCCAATGAAAAATCATTACAGACCCTCATTCAAAGTCCCTATTTGAAGCTCTTAATTTAAAGCTCTTATTTTAATTGCAATAGTTTTGGTTTAAAGGTAGCGCTTTCAGCACCACCTAATGGCCTAAACTAAAAATGTCTGCAGTTTAAAAAAGGGAAGAAGACTGAGGGAGAAATGGTGTCATAACTTTCCCTGCCAGAGCCCCAAAAGGCCTGCTGGAGGCAACCTATTTCACTCCAGCTGAGGCCTTCTCTGAGGGAGCCTCCTCTAAGGGACCCCATGCTCCAGTAACTGCACTCTAAAGAAAGAAAAGAAGAAGAGAAGGAACTCCTGTGAAAAGGCATCCCAGGTTAAGGATAAGTGCTTGCCTGCTGTGCGCGCACACCTAAAAGAAGCGAGGAATTATTCACAAAGTTTAGTCTCTTACAGCCAATGGTGCTGGTGAACGAAAGAAAAGAGCCTGTGACAACCACACACATTGATGATATATAGAGAAGAGCTTACTATATCCTGGTTGCTTCAGTGATACAGGGAAGTGAAGTCACCCCAGTTTCGCTTCTGCAGAGAGAGAGAAGGAATATGCATGGGCCCTTGCCTGTTGGGTTCAGACAAAAGGAAGAGGAGGTCTGCACATCATATCCAGTACTCACTGCAGCAACCACTGGTCCCCAGATTTCTGCTCGTATGATGGTCGCAATGCTTTCTTCACCCAGACTCTGTCAAGACTACTAAAGTATGAATCCTGGTGTCCAGGCTTCCACCTCAAGATATTTCTGTCCTGTTTCAGGTCAGCATTTGTCTACCAGAAAAGGGAATACAATCCTCTGTCCCTGCTTTTAGCCCTATAAAATATGTGTTTTAAAAATCTAAATAATAAAGGAAGAAGAGTGTAGTCCCGCGAGTGTCCTGAGCCAGGCCAATTTCCCAAACGGCATGCTAGAGAAAATTAAGTATTTGGGCATTTGCATGACACCCCTGCAGGAATATTCGAGCTATTCTCCTCCACAGCTACCTTTCATAGAATGACTGCCTCGTTCCACTGAGTTTAATTGTAGAGAGGGACAGCATTTTATTTAAAGTGGGTATGCATATAACCCTTGACCCATCTAACAAAATCATTTTACCTGCACTCATCTGTATAGGAAAAAGCAGATCTGGAAAGCAGGCCCCTGTGCTGCATTGCGCTGCAGATTTGTAAGTCATACAATCAGGTAAGGTAAAACAAAACACTGAACTAGAGGGCACTATTTGGCACTGTGCTGCACGGCGCCTTAGGGGTTTTGTTTGTGCTTAGGAGTGAATATCAATGAACATGCTGAGCTGCTTCACAGGTCTGAAGGGAACATCCTGCCTCCTCCAGCCCTTATTCATGCACGTCTCTGAGGCCACATTTAAATAGTTACATATTTGAATGAGCATCAGCTGCCAGCAGCCAGTGTGGCCCTGTGCAGTTTGAAATAGAGTACAGGGAGCAGAGAATAAAATACTGTATATCTTTCTTCCAAGCCAGGCAGTGAAGGCAGACATACTTGGACATTTAACACTGGCAGGGTTCAGGGCCCACACCTTACAAACTTACTGCCTGAAAACCCTTTAATCATAAAATGTGCAATAGAGGAATAAGGAGTACATCAGAGTAAGGCCATTTCTCCAACCCTTCCACTTCCTGCATGTTGGACTCCGTGTGGTCCTATTAGAAACGTTAAGAGAAAGGATACAAAATACATACTGGCAAAAAATAAGATAACAAAGAGGTGCTACTGAAGACAATCCAGCCAGCCTCAGGCCATCATTGGTCAGTTACAGCAGCCAACTGAAGACCAGCAGAGCATCCAAAAGACGATACTGTAGTCTGGATATGTAAAACTGGCTTATGTTTTTTCCTCTATTTTAAGGTTTCTTTGGGTTTTTGTAATGTTGTGGTATTTTCATAGGGTATTTAATGTCTGGTTGTCTGTAGCTAGCGTTAGTTAGTTAGTTAGTTAGTTAGTTAGTTAGTTAGTTAGTTAGTGAGCAACCTTTAGTACTAGAGCGAACTCAGCAACCTAACAATGTATTTTCAAGGCAAAATAAGTGGCTGGGTTGCGTATGTGTCACTGGACAAGAACTGCATTGGCTAGGGTCGCAGTACAATAAAGTATCTAGAAATAGAGTTTAAGGCAGAGAAAAAAGTTTATGATTTAGAAATTATAATTGGAGATACTTATTTGCACCCAATCTAAGGTTATATGGTTAAATATACAAGTTTAAGAAGGACTGGGTCATCTTTTTAAAACATGACATATTATTTCTCACTGTCAGGCTATTTTCTGCCAATTTATTAAAGAGGAAGATAATTAAGAGCTGAATTATTTTAAAGATCTGGTTGCTAGTTATTACAGAGTTGTTATCCTATATTTGGGGTAGTTCAATATTTGTTTGTTTAACTATCCTATATTAGGTTACCCTGAGAGGGGTTTTAAATACACTTGTGAGAGGAACTGTTAACTGGCATTTTCCTGACTTAATCATGTGACGTTTTAACCTGTATTCAGAGGGTTGCCTGCTCTTTAGTTAGAGATGAGGAATCAGGGAGTGTTGGCTGTTTCAGCCCTTGGACATAAGGGGACGCACACTAGCAGGTGGAATGAACGTTTGCTTTATTCAAATACATTCATGGAAATTAAACTTCTTGTTCTCTCCTCCCTCCTCCAATGTCATGAACCACGTCACTTCATCCTCGCAGCCCTGTCTCTGTTTTAAAGAGACAAGGGCTCTGTAACAACATCCCCAGACAAATGTCCTTGCTTGCACTGAACATTTTTCAACCAGTCTTGATGGTTTTTTTATGGTCCTTTGCGGGTGCCTCTGAGGCTCTTGGGCAGGGCCACCGTCGGGACTGTCGTGCAGTTCCATCTGATGTTGAGCCAGGGGCTCTGGGGGGATCCACAAATTGTCTCGTCTCTGGCATCATGATACTCAGGATCCAGCTCAGGAGGTCGAGGTCTCTCCTCTTCTCCTCTACTGGCATTCTTGAATCGTGAGCTGTTTCTGGTTATCTCTTTTTCAGCGTTTACAGCAGTTAGCATTGTCCCTTTGACGGCAGTGATTTGAAGAGGCTTCGATGCAAATTGCGAGTCAGTTTTCTTGCTCATGGTTTTTTGGACCCAGACTTCATCTCCTCTGTGAAATTCTTTCGTCAGACAGTCAGAACACTGAACATAAGTACCAAACCTGTGAGACTGGCAACATAGCAAGGCACAGACAGGACATGGATATGAATTTGGAGCATGGACATGATGAATTTCTTTGTAAATAATGGGACAAAAGGTTAAAGGTTTCTAATTTGTAAACCACATATCTGTAATAAATTAAAAATAAATAAAAAAATGAAATTCTTTCGTTTGAGCTCCTCTCCTTTCATCTGTCTCTATCCGTGTCTTTTCCTTCCGCTCAACGTCCCTTCTTATGACTTCTTGGTCTGCTTTGGGCTGGCTTGCTGTGTTCCTGACAATTCTGGTGCGGACCTGGTACTTCATCATTAGTTCCACAGGGGCCCTGTTTGTGACCTCATGGGGCGTGCTGCGGTAGTCTCTTAGCATTTGACAGAGTGCCTGGTGTGGATCAGTGACTTCAATGTGTGCTCGTTGCAGAGTCTTCATGATTGAGGCCATAAATCTTTCTGCCATCCCATTGGCTTGGGGCCAGCGTAGTGTGATCTTTTGATGGCTGAACCCCATGTGTTTTGCAAACACCCCGTACTCATGGCCGCTGAAGGGTGGACCATTGTCTGATTTAATGGTATCTGGTATTCCCCATTCGCTTATGACCTCATCGAAAATGGCTGCTACCTGGGCAAATGCTGTGGATTTGGCCCTCTTTAAAATCGGGAACCTAGAGTGTTCATCGATGAAGAGTAACAGGTACTCGCTGGACTCGAGGGGCCCGTAGAAGTCTACAGCAACTCTCTTCGGAGGGGCGATCTGGGATCTGTGTCGGTCGGGGTGGGATCGGAGGTTCGGCTCTGGCCGTGCATTGGCAAGCTACACAGCTTTTCACTCACCGGTCTACCATAGACTCCAGGAACCGGAACCAGCTGTGACATCTGAGGTGTTTTTTAGTATTGTCTGCCCCACAATGGCCTTTGGGCCTTCGTGGGCTGTCTTGATGACCTCCGAGCGGAGGTTCGCCGGGCGGACCAGTCGGCAACCTATCAGAAGTATTGTTTTGTCCTGCACAGCTAGCTCTGTGTGCACCTTGGCTAACCTTTCAAGTTCATCCTTGCAAATGCCTGGATGTCTGAACACAGCACTGCAATAGTTATTCCATATTTTGTTTTCGGTAAGGTTAATAACCAAGGCCATGGAGGGGTCCACCGCTGAGACCAAGGTCACAGTCTCGAGTGTGATGGCCAGAAGTAGCACATTGGATGTGACGTAACTGATGTATTCAGTGTCCCCAGGTCTGGGCAAGGGCTTGCCGGCTATGTGTCTCGATAAGTAGTCTAGCGGGTTTTCTCACCTCCCGGCCGATGATTGATTTCAAAATCGTACTCCTGGAGTCTGATGCCCCACCGCTCAATCGTCAGGGGCATTTTTGTCCTGGGGTTCCCAAGAGTGACAACAGATCCTGGTGGTCCGTGATAAGGATGAACCTTCCTATCACAATATTGTGGAAGTGTTCGCACGCCCACACAGCCACCAGGCTCTCTTTCTCGGCCTGCGGAATGGCTGATTCTGGTGGGGCTAGTGCTCTGCTGGCATATGCCAGGATGTGTGTCGGGTGAGCATCTATTCCGTTGGTCTGTGCCAAAATGGCTCCTAACCCCATTGGGCTTGTGTCCACCACGATCTCTGTGTGCCAGTCTAGGTCTAAGTAGACGAGTCCCCTGGCTTCCGCTAGCGCATGTTTGATGGTGTCAAATGCTGATTGGCACTCATTTGACCATGTGAATGGGACCTCCATATGTAGCAACCATTGAATGCCCCAAACAGAACTGTCACGATTAAGAGGTATATGTGAACAGAGCTGCTCGCCCACACCCATGGCAGAACAGACACAAATGCTCCAAATACCTGATAGGTCAAAGGAGGAAGGTTGGAAAAAGGGAGAAATACTGTTCCGAATAAATGACACCCCCACAAGAATAATAGAAATAGAAGTGGCTAGTCAGATGTGTGTGGAAGGTGGGGACATGGCATCAGATAGGGAGGAAGAATTCTGGTGCGTCATAGAGGAGCAAGATGAAGAAAGGAGACTAGAGGGTGCAATGGGTGGAGGGCCATCATGAATAGAACAGTCCCCCTTTGGGAGAGCGATGGAAGAGGAGTGGCAAGGAAGGTTAAGGAATAGAACAGGGAGAATGGCGGTGTTAGGGAAGAAGGGAGCAAAGGTAAGTACAGGGAGGACAAGAAGCAAATTACAACTTCCATTGATACACAGGGGGGCGTGAAGGCCCAATTACGTCCCTTGGGCCCAAATGGACAAAGCAAATTTGCTAAAAACATTACCCCCACTCTCAGGAGGAGCAAGTAAGTGGATGTATGCATTTGAGAAAAATACTGCGGGGGTTCCCCTAGCGATCTGTGATGTCAAAAGCCTGCTAGTGTCTGCGGTAGATGACCAGGCTAACAAGGTGTGGGCAAGGACAAGATTACCCGGAAAAAGTCTAAATTGTGATCGCCATGATGGGGCATCATTCAACACAGTAAGAGCCAGTGTATGGGATGCATTGAGAGAAAGGTTTCCAGACACACCTGATCTGCAATCAGTGATGCAATGCACAATGGAGGAGGAGAAAAATGCAATGGCTTACATTCTCCGGGTGCAAGAGATGTGGAGAGCGGAGACAGGAACTGCTAGGACCAATCCACCTCGCTGTTTTATTTTATAATTAAAAAGGGGCTGCAGAAGGCCTTAGATAAAATATCTGAGATAGAAGCCAAGGGTTGGCCCGAAACACAGAGCATCATAGTACACCGTTGTAAAAGGATCAAAGAGAGAGAGAAGGAAATAGCCCAGAGAAGGTTGGCAGATGAAGCAAAGCTAATACAAACAAAACTGGTGAAGGTTGCAGCTGCAGTAGAAGCCCTCCCCCAGGATAGAGGAGAAGGAGAGGTGGGACAGATAGTTATACAGGCAAGGATGGCAGCGAATTGGGCAGCACATGGACAGGAGCAATGGAACGGTGTGGAGCAATATGGAGGGCCACAATGGCAGGGAAGGAGCACCAGTGGAGGAAGAGGTGGGTATAGAGGGTCTAGAGGGGGTGGGTATTGGTATGGAGGACAGGACCCCAGGGGCGGAGGACAACGGACATGCTGGTACCGCGGGAGGTGGGGACATTTTTCGAGAGAGTGTCAAAGCCGTCCCATGGGCCCCTATCAAAATGAACAACAATATGGCCACCCCCACCCAGGCTGCCCATATGGATTACCTATGGGTGGTTTCAGGAGAGAAAGGCAACCTGATCCAAGGTACACAGACAAACACAGGGCACACCCACAAAATGTACAACAACACCCACAATCGCGGGAGCACATGCCCCCGGCCCGCGATAATCCCTTTGTTATTACAGCAAACGGTGCACCAGCTCCTTTCAGAGGAAGAGCAGTGGTAGGAGGTAATGTTTTCAACAACGGCGAGAACACAAGATACTCAGCATAGGACAGCCCACAGAGAGCACTTGCATGTCCGGTACTATCAACGACCCTCAATGCAGCCGAGGAACCACTGGTGGGGGCGGAGATAGGAAACCAACAATTCATTTTCATGGTGGATTGGGGAGCAGAAAAATCGTGTTGGCGTGTGTTGTGCCTGAACTCATCCGCCGTGAGTGGCGAGTGGCATCCGAATTTGTGTTCCGTTCCGTAGCACCCCCAGAAATAGTAGCAGGATCAGTAATGTCTATAGGCTTGCATGGAGTGCAGGTGTCAACTCAAAGAATTACAGTGATTGGCATAGATGAGCATGTATGTGAGTGGCAAACAGTGTTATGTATAAATACCGATATAGCATTACGAGATGTTTCTGATGAAGACTTGTTTACAGATGCAGACACTGATGGGGAAATAATTATGGAAATAGCAATCCCCTGTGAGACAATGATCCAACACAGACAGGTACCTATCCCCCCGTGGCCATAATCAGCGTACCGCCAGGATACTTCAGCAAAGACATACACAAGGTGCCATCAACATAATGGACTACAGGCCCCCATGATGTAGGGCTGCTGTGAGAAGTGACCCCTGTAAAAATCAAACTCAAACTCGGAGCATTACTGCCCCGAGTGAAACAATACCCCCTGTCAAGGGAAGCAGAGGAGGGAATAAAAGAAACAATATAAGCACTACTACAGGAAGGGATCATTGTACCATTCAATTCTCCTTGTAATACTTGTATTTACCCAATTAAAAAGGCAAATGAAGGGGCATGGAGGATGATAGAGGATCTACGCCCTCTCAATGACGTTACACAGAAGGAATTTCCACTTTCCCAGAACCTGCATCAATTTTGGGCGGCATTCCAAAAACAGCAACGCACTTCACAGTGGTTCATTTGAAAAATGCGTTTTTCTCAGTACCACTGGACCTCGAATCACAATACCTGACAGCATTTACCCTGGGAGGGAAAAGGTACGATCATTGTAGGATGCCCCATGGATATTGCGAAAGCCTGGGCATTTTTAACATGACATTACATGGGAATATTGATACTTAGAGCACCATTATTCAGTATGTGGATGACTTGCTGGTATCTGGTGTGAATGAGGAAGCATGTTGAAAAGATTTGATCACACTACTCACTTTGTTAGCACACAAGTGATACAAGGTGGAAAAGCAAAAATTGCAGTACTGTCTAACGGAAGTACTATATCTGGGTCAACTGATATCGAAAGATGGTAAACGGATAATACTCGACAGGGCAGCAGCAGTACGGGCAGTAAATTAACCCAAACAGTGAAGGAAATGCAAACATTCCTCAGCAAGTGCAATTACTGCCGCATCTGGATATTAAACTATGCCTCATACACAAAACCCTTATTCCGTGCACTCAAGGAGGCACAGAGAGAAAATACAGTTTTAATATGGACCCAAGAAATGCATACTGCCTTTGAAATGTTAAAATAATTGATTTCCACAGCACCCGTCCTAGCGACCCCAGACTATGATCGTGAATTCTACTTGTTTTCACACTGCAATGGAACGTTAATGACTGCTGTGTTAACGCAACAAACATTGCTAAGCCACAAACCTCTGGCATATTACAGTGGCATCCTTGATGCAGTTATGCAAGGACACTTCGCCTGTGAACAAGCTCTCGCAGCCGCAACATTCGCCATTGAAAAAAGTGCCATGATCGTGATGGGATGCTCAGTGACCCTGTTCATGGAGCACTCACTGTTTGCAATACTTAAGAGATCAAAAGAACACTAACAACCCAGAGAGCTACTGCATACAAAATTACCTTGTCTAGTGCAAACATACACATAGTATGATGCAAGACAGTAATCCCAGCCACGTTTATCAAAGAAGCATGCATGGTGAAAGACATACAGAATCATGATTGCGCAACATACAAGGGGGTGGATGAAGACATACCCACAGCATGTGAAAATGCTCTCTCAGCGGGAGAGGTATACTTCGTAGATGGGTCAGCTTCGATAAACTGTGAGACAGGTGAAAGGCATGTAGGGGCAGCAGTGGTGCAACTAGAGGAGGGGGAATACAAGGTGATTGTACAAAAAAGCTACCTGCACATTTCTCAGCTCAAGCAGCCGAGCTGGTCACCCTGATTAAAGCTCTACATACAGCCCGGGGGTGCACAGTAACAATATACACCGACTCTGCATATATGACAACCACAGTGCTTGGGGAACTAGCACGGTGGGGGAGAAGAGGATTTAGGAGAGCAGACTGGTCGCCTGTACAGCATGCCGAACTACTGATGGAATTGATTGAGGTCCTAAAAGAACCGACAGTGGTAGCCCTGGTTAAGTGCCAAGGCTACATGAACAATAGTGATGTCATCTCGCTAGGAAATGCAGTGCGGGAGCTGCCACAAAAGAGGCGGCCTATCTCAAAAAAGAAATGTCAGGAGAATTTGTTCTACAAAAGCATGTGGAGGAATGGCAAGGTAGGGAATATAACTCAATACCAATTTCTCAAATAATTGAGCTGCAACAAGAAGCACCGCCCCAAGAGAAGGAGTTGTGGGGAAAAAGGGGATGTAGCGAGTCATCGACCTAATAACACGGGTAAAGTAGTGATGCCAGTAAAACTGCTAGAAATAGCATTCAAGCAGCTTCACTTCCCAGCCCACAATGCAAATCAGCACATAGCTGCAGAGATACAAGAAATCTGGTTTGTGTCAGGATTACACGAGCATGTGTCTAAAATGGTAATAGAGTGTGCAACATGTCAAACGTAAAATTCAGGGATGACATTAAGAACACTGAGAGGAACACTGCCCCGCCCCATTGGGCCATTACGTGAACTGCACATTGACTACGCAGACATGGGAGAAAGGTGCAATGGAGCACGATACTTGATAGTGGTGGTCTGCCCGTTTTCACGTTGGGTTGAAGCAGGTCCCCGAGCATACCCAGCTGTGAAATGCACAGCAAAATTCCTAGTAAGAGAAGTTTCCTCCCGCTGTGGAATATGTGGCATTATACACTCTGACAACTGAACGCATTTTGTCAACAATCTTTTCATATCGGTAACAACAATGCTGGGCATCACCCACAAATTGTGTTGCATTTATCACCCACAAGCCAATGGCGTCGTAAAAAAAATGAACAGCATCTTAAAAAGCAGACTGTCCAAATGATGCCACACTCTAAAGAAAAACTGGGTGTACTGCTTGCCGGTAGCACTATTCGAAGTAAGGAACCAGCCAAGCAAGGACCACCACTTATCCCTGCATGAAATAGTGACAAGAAGACGTATGCACAGAGTAGTATCTCCCCTGAGAAGACAGTCAGATGCACACAGAAGTGCCCCAGTATTGGGGGAAGAATTTCAGTATTATCTGAGAAAACTGACCAATGCAGCAAGGTTGATACCGAAACAGTTAGCAGCCCCCTTCACACAAGAAAATGAAAGTGACACAATGACCCCGGCTACAAACAGCCCAAACCGCCGATTGATGCCAGGGGAGATGATATACGTACGTAGCTTTGTGCGCCAGTGGAATGCGCCCAGGTTCCATGGCCCTTATGAAGTATATATTACACCCCCACTGCAGTGACGGTGAAGGGCCTAAGGTACTGGATCCATTTGTGTGATGTGTGCAAAGCCTATGAGAGTGTGACACCAGAACAGGAACACAGCAACACAGAGAGAACAACACAAACATAAAAGAAGAAAGGCACACTGTAATAAATAAGAAGTACTATTAAGTGAATTCAAAGACAGTATGTAAATATGAGTAAGCAATGTTATAAATAATGACATCATGAGAAATGAAGTAGAAAATGCAAAGATATGTAGTTAAAGGTTTCTTTTTAGCTCTCTCTCTCTCTCTCTCTCTCTCTCTCTCTCCCTCTCTCTCTCCTTCGGTCACTCTGTATTTTTGGTGAAAAACAATAGAACTGTATAGTATTTAACAGCTGCAATAGAAGTAAGATGTGCAAAAAATATAATGAAAAATCACAAGTGATAAATGAAGGTAGAGCGCCAAAAGAAATATTTATATGAATGTTTACTTACCACCCTTTTATATTTTACTCTATGGGACCTTCCATGGCAACAACGGGGGCCCCCAATGTCAACGATAATAGTATAGATAGAGATAGGAACAGAGAAAATACTTTAAGAAAATATTCTTACAAATCTGGACTGTTTTGTTGTGCGATTATTTTCTTTTCCATGATGTTCGGCCTTTTGCTGTATTGGGCGGTATCCTTTATATCTATCGACATAAAGTAGAGGGGAGGAGGGGTGAACCTAGTAAAACAAGGGACTCATCTCATATGGGATGGATTTAAATTGATTTGGGCAAACGGGGCCCATAAAATTGACACGCAGAATGGAAATTACACAATCAGCGCCCCTGTATTAATTGACCCTATGGCCCATTATAATAATTCTGAGTTTAATAGCCGTGACATTAATGACCCAGACCTCTCTGAATTGTCATGGTGGAACAATGAACTCTATTCAACCACACAAGCTACCTCAGTCAACAAGAGTATAAAAGATGCAAATGACAGAACTATAGAGAAATATGTTGCAATGTATAATGAGTGGGAAAAAGGGGGGAAGGTAGAATATTCCAAATAGGACATGGGGCAAAAAGAAAAACACCAGATGACCTAGGGGGGAAAAGAAGAAGGAAAAGGGGTCGGGTGGGCAAAATATGATGAATACCATGGGCTAGGGTTGGATACAATAGAAGATCCATAGCACCCACACCAGTCTAACAAATGGTATGCAGACATGAGCACAACGGCAAAGCAAACCACAAATGAGAGCTGTTATGTATGCTGTTTAATACCCCACACCTCGGGTACTCCTAAAGTGCTGTTGCAACAAGAGTCGGATATTGCCGAGGCCCAATGTCTCCTTCATCTCGCATTGTGCAGAATAAAGCATACTTTTCAAGCACACATGGTTTCATTTGAAAGGCTCCAAAATGAGAAGATGTCCTACAACAACCCACAAAGGGTGATCTGCCTTAAAGAACCTTTTCTCATAATCAAAGGAACATTATTTTTGGACAATAAATGACTAGAAGAGCAAATAACATGCAAGACAGAAGCACTGCGAGGACTGTAGATGAAAAATTGCTGTGGCTCAAGAGAACATGCGCCCCGATATGGACACAACATAACGCACAACTCATGTGGGTTAAAGCCCTCTAAAAACCATTGAAGCTACAGAGAGAAATCCTGTATGAGCTGTGCTTCTTTGGAGAAGGAAGAACCCATCTCGGCACAAATAAGAACTGTAGTAAAACTCTCATCATCTCAGACATGAAAAAAAGGCACAGCTGCATTACCGGACACTTACTGGGTTTGTGGCAAACAGGCGTACTTGCACCTTCCACAGTCCTGGAGGGGTATATGTGCTTTGGCAACGCTGCATTCCACCCTGATGGTGATACCGGAAAGTCATATCCAAGGGGGAGGGGGCTGCCGACAATCAAGTATCCAGAGCCCCTACCAAAAACTGAAGAACCCCCTGTATACGCCCTCTCAGAGTAGCAGCTGAAAAGCACAGTGTCGCAAAAACAAAGATCATCCAACTACATCTCCGAAAGCAACCTATGAACTTCTGGCATGGATCCCTGATCGATTTCAGCTGTTCACATCTGCAGAGACGTTCTTTGCGTAGCTCGTCCCAAGCATCCAGAATGGGCCAATGCAAAATGGCTCCAGATTACTCGTTGGGAGTTGATCCAACTGGCCAACGACACAGAAGAGGGGTTAATCGTGATAAAGGTGTAACTAAGAGCCCTGCGGCTGATGACGATGCAGAACAGGTATGTCCTAGACCTGTTGACAGCAATGGATGGAGGTGTTTGCCGAAAAATCAGGAGCATATGTTGCACGTTTGTACCATCTGCAGATGCGGAGAATGGAACATTGTCTCATGTTATAGCTGCAGTGAAATGAAAGGAGAAGGAGGAGTGCAACCCAGCACGTGGTTCGACAATCTGTTTTGTGGGTTCCGTCCTGGCTCGGAATGACTGTCAAGCATTTGATACCCACCATCGTTTTTCTTCTTTAAATTTTTTGTGTGTGCCAATTAGGCCTTAGGTGCTCCGCAAATGAGGTACCTAACAGTGCAATGATGATGGTGACAATGGGCTGTGCAAAATGAGTGGTACAGATAACACACGAGGCGCAAGCACAAACGGAGGATGACTCAGAGCCAAAATACAGAATGACCGCTATAAACAACACTGGTATATTGTAGACACATTGTATTACACAACAATCAAGGAGCCCCGTGAATTGCAATGGTATGATGAGGTTTGGGTGGACCTGGAAGGGGATGGGGGTTACATCTACATGACCTGCACCCCTGATGAGTATGCCCAGGCAGGGGAAAGCCTGGGGGGAGTATGCAGGGCCTGGATGCCACAAAACGGAACACCTGCAAGGGATGAAGCAATAGAGGAAGAGAATGAGCACAAAAGGTTAGAACTACAATATTCGTTACTTAAGTAACGAAAAGGGAGAATGTGTGGGAGGAAAGGTTGTTTAGGACCCCCTCCCCTCCATTCCCATCCCCGCATGCACACTATGCTCATTCCACAGCTGGCCATGTACCTCTGGCCAAAGGTGCCGGACAGCTTCGGGACGACACATACAGGTGCAATATCTACAAGAGGGCTGATTACTGACTCCATTTTGTATGAATACCGACTCCATTTTGTATCAGCTCTAGTAGACCTCACAGAAATGCCAGCCTGCAGGCTCGCACCTCTCCCCTAGGTCCATGCACAGTTAGCCAACTACTCCCCCTCCAGCTCCACTCTGGTGTCTCTGTGACTGTCCTGTTTTCATGGAAAGCTGGGCGCGAAAGGCTACAAACAGAACACTGTATCTCTCGCCTTCCTCCTTACATTACTGCCCTGTGAATGACCAGGCCAATGCCTGGTCTTGGAAAAAACCCATCGATCTCTACAAACCTGCCCTTGTATTCGCAGACCCTACCCGAAGACATACAACCTGCACAACCCCTAACCTTGCACCTTTTTATTGAAGTAGCAGATGCATGCCTCATGACTGTGTGCCTCCCAGATTCATCTCTGGTACTAATCCCTGGTGTGACCATATATCCTATCCTATACTAACATATGATAATTCTGCTTTCATGAGATCTAAAAGGATGTTTGACAAATGTGTTAGCGAACTGATTATAGCAGATAAGATATTCAGGCCCACATACCCTTGTCTCACGATGCAGGTCAACTACCTTCACATAATATATATGCATGCAAGATGTTAAATGTGAGAAGAATTATGTGTCATGATGTAATATGTATGGCCCACGAGGGAGATGTAACCAGAACAATTTTGTTGTAGACTGAACATTATTAGACCGCTGTAACTATATACATATACATTAATGTACAGTCCTAGTCATAATCAACCCCCACCACGTATCCTGTACAGAGGAGGCCATTCGAAACTTGTTCAAACCCCATTCTTTGTACCTTTAACTCCATTGTCTGAATTAGGCCACACTATGGTAACTGCAGGGCCTTCTCTCCCCTCAGCGGCGCAGCGCATGGCGAGCACACAGGCCCACATCTTTTTCCTCCTCATGACTGTGCTGCCAAAGGCCCATTTCTCACAGATGTCTCAGTGCAGCAAATGTATCCTTTCATCCTTCCACTGGGTCCGCACTGAGCGCTCAACCCTGCACCCCCTGACAGAGATGACCCCCACACCTCCCACCTGACCAGTAACAAATGTATAGCATATAACATGTGAAATATATGGTCTTTTCCCCAACTGTCAAAATACAACTGATTGTCATTTATTGTATACTTTGAAGTAGTGTTTAGATCAGAGAGCTAGCATCAATCACCTTATCCAGAACCACATGACCTTCACCTCGCAGTGACCAGACTAGCTGACGCATGTGATGTCGGCCTTCCCGCCAAACAGCCATCCAATTGCATGGAAGCGGCCCATAAGGAGATATACTGGACCTGCGGCTCCACCAATTGAAATTTAACTTTTGTACTGTATTTGTTTCGTCAGTAATTATGCTGTAACCTTCTCAATGCAATGACAGTGTAATGTTTGGCAGAGCGCTCTTGGAGTAAGCAGAGTCCTCTGCATGCCCTATCTTATCTAGATAGGCTCTACCTCTTAACTTCACCCGAACTTGGTCTTGGTCTCATTCCCTACTAGGGTGTGTCTGTTATTGGCTCTCATTGGGAGATTGTTATGTATTTTGGGCACTGCTCACTTTCACACTCTACCCACAGGGGGCCTTTGTCAGCTTGCGGGGTCATAGAGAATGGCAGAGGCATTCACCATGAAGTGGCGGTTGACTTCATTGTGGGCGCTGGAATTGCTGGGGGCTGCCCGTCTTGATTGGGGGGTGAGCTCATGGTGACTGTGGGCTGGGGGTGGTTAAACCTCTCGCAACTGGTGGATACACTGTGCTACAGAGGCTGCTGGGGTGTGGCTCACTACTCCACATGCCTGGTAGCAAGTCTTAGAGGCACTCTGGAAGGAGTAGGCTGCTCCTTTATGAGGTTGACAACTGAGGAGCAAGCTTGTCCTTGTGGTGGCATGCTGGGGGGGGGATGCGCCTTACTGACAATGTTTTACTAGATATTTTTTTTTTCTTGAGGATCTGTGCTCCTCTGTGGGTTTCTCCCTGGGGCCCACACGTGCGTGGAGAGGAGGCTTGATAGAGCAGGCTCGTTGGGGGAAGGGCACCACCCACCTGGTGTTTCCACATGGCCATGTGGGATGCAGGAAATCCGGCTGCTGGCGGGTTGCCGCACAGCAATAGGACGGCATGTGTCTCACTCTGCCCCGTCCTGCTAATGGATGGGGATAGCTTCATTCGACAGCTGGAGGAGGAGGAAAGTGGGCCCGGGATCGGGTTTGCCGTAGGACTGGCCGGCGTCAGGAGAACAGCCGGGAGCACCGGAGGAAGGTGGGGCCCCGGGATTGGGTGCGCTGCTGGACGGGCTGTGTAGCATCTGCGCAGCAGGATCGCTTGCACTCTGCAGGAGGAGGACGCTGGTGCACGAGGAGTTAGCATCGTCACAGTTGTTGGATGTTGCGGCCCTTGGAAATAAGGGGACGCACACCAGCAGGTGGAATGAACATCTGCTTTATTCAAATACATTCATGGAAGTGAAACTTCACATTCTCTCCTCCCTCCTCCTACGTCACGAACCACGGGACTTCTCCTTGCGGCCCCGTCTCTGTCCTAAAGAGACAGGTGCTCCGTAACAGGGAGTATGCCCCTCACTCACTCCCGGTGGTAGTATGAGCAGGCATTAGCAATCTCCTTAGGCCCTGCAGCTGACCATAGTACAGATGTCAGTCATGTTCGCCTCTGGCATCAGTGGCGGCACTCACCGGGAATGTGGAGAGCCCTGCACCCTCCCTAACATGGCCTGTGAAATCCTCACACGTTCCAGACAAGGAGTATGTATGGTCTAGTTGCAAGGTGACACAACATGCCAGGATCCTTTTTTCTGCTTTCACAGAAGGGGTTGGTGGGTCACAATGCTGCAGTTGCCAGTTTTCCCTCTGCGCTGCCGCAGACGCTCTCCTGTTGTTCCTTCCTGTGTTTCCTGCTGTTCCTTTTCCCTTGTCTCATTTTCCTGCTGCCTTCTTCTAGTTTTACTTCCCAAGTTGCTCCTTCCAATGCCTCCATCTTTGTTTGACCTGCTGCTGCCTCGATCCTGCCTTGGATTTCCCTAATGCCCTGTCAGAAGCCTGCCAGAGTTATCCTTCAGCAGCTAGTTCGAAGGTAAGGTCGACCTCTCATAAACGTAACTCAGTTACTTGCATGAGTGTGTAGCCATCTCCTGTTATTCCTCCTACAGATGGCCTTAGCCCTGTATTACACCTCAGTATCACAAATAGTGCCTATATAATGAACAAAGGGTTACACAGACAACTGTACAGATACCCTTAGGGTCTTAGAAACCCTCCTTGGCATCTGTATGAACTTTAAGGCAGAACCTGATTAGAGAGAAAACATCAATATGTCAATGGTGAGAGTAAGAGTGAAATTAAAATCAACTCCAGCATTCTTCATCCAGGGGCGTAAAACTCGGTGAAGTAGCACAATGTGTTTATTTGTGGATGCAGATACTAAACACCTTAATATGGCATTCATGCATGGAAAAGCAACACTGGTTACTGCTACAGCTACTGGAACTGTGTTCAGGAAGGTGCCTGGCTTCCTGACTTGCTAAATTGCAGACACACTTAGCGGTCTGTTGTCTATGTCCGTTCCCTTAGTGGGAGGGCTTAGACTAATTTCACTGATATTGGAGAGTTCATTCCTCACGCAGCGCACCGGCAGGCATGACCTGTCATTTTTGCTTATACCAATTTCCTTTTACCACGTTTTCTGCGTGGGTAAGTGACTAGTACCATGTTTATTCACTTTCCTGTTTCCTTTTATTGCCGCTCTATGCGGCAGGAAGGTACCCGGCTTCCTGACTTGCTAAATTGTAGACACATTTATTGGTCTATTGTCTATGTCTGTTCCCTTAGTGGGAGGGGTTTAGACTTGTTTTGCTCATATTCGAGCACTCATTCCTCACGCACCCTGTTTATTTACTTTCTTGTTTCCTTATATTGCCTTGTTAAGTGGCATGAAGGTGCCTGGCTTCCTGACTTGCTAAGTTGCAGACACTCTTAGAGGTCTGTTGTCTATGTCCGTTCCCTTAGTGGGTGGGGCTTAGCTATTGCAACATGCGTATCTGTATAAATGATCAGCCCCGGAAGCACAGCGGCCGAGCGCAGCGGACAAGGGCTCAGAGTGCCTCGCACCAATGTCTAGCCCCGTCTGTGCTCGTCTGGGCGCCGGCCATGCATGGTCTGCACTCTGCAGGTAATGTTGTTTCCCGTGCAGCAGACTGCTACATTGTAGCATCTTGGTATCATTGGCCCCTTTGCACACTGTGTTGCCAACTGCGTTTCTTAAATGTTCTAAATCTGAACCCAGGGCAGGTGCTTTCTATTGTTGTCTTTTGAATAATCGTTTATTGGTAGCCCATGCTCTGGACTGCCATGACTTGGTCAGCACTTCTCATCCTGATCTCTTGATCCTGACGGAGACCTGGATCTGTGATATGTCAGGTCTGTCTATTATTCAAGCACTCCCCTCTAAATATGAGCTTGTTCATGTTGATTGTCCCTCGAGTCATCCAGGGGGAGGAGTAGCCTTTATGCATCTTTCTGTAAAACCTCCTACATTGTGCCAAATCACTCAATGATTATGGAGTGCCTTCTTGCCCCCATCTCCCTATCCCCATCTCGTCACTGTCATTCTTGTGGTCTATAAATCCGCAGGTGCTTATAGTACCTTCTGTGCTGAATTTCCTGCCTTTGTGCTGGAACTTCAACTTGAATACTCCAATATTTTGATCGTTGGAGATTTTAATCTACCATTTAATACATGAAATGTTTGGCAGGTATCTATATTTCTAGCTCTTACGTCTGACCTCAGTCTTCCTCAGTTGTTGACTGAGCCTACACACTGACCGGGAAATGTTTTAGATGTTGTCTTTGCCCCCTAGGTGTCCACTATAATTCTTCCTCTTATGCCAGTATTATGGACTGACCATTTTGTGGTGCCTTTTCTTATCCATCGATTGGGTTCTACTCTGCCAGCGGCCAAACATACGGTTTCCAAGCATAGCTGGCGCAGGGACTCTAGTTCTGATCTAGAAGCCTCTCTCCTCTCTCAGTGTGCTCAAGATGCATCATGTTCTCTCCTAAAATTGGACGCCACCTTTTGTGTGGTAGCTGATCAATTGGCTCCCTTTTTGCTCTGTAAACAGAAAAACTGTGCTTCCTAGTCCTGGTTCTCTGATGAACATAGGGCTTGTAAACTTATTTGTAGGAAATCGCAGAGTAAGTGACAAGCAAGTTTGTTTTCTGGCTGATAAAACTTCCTTTCGATGCACTACGGTGGCCTATCATAAGGCTATTATCTCTGCCAAACAGTTTTTTTTAGCTAGAAGGTGGAGGGAGCTGTCAATCGGCACAAGGCATTGTTTGACCTGGTTCACTCCCTTTCCTCTCCTGCTAAGTTGGGTTCACAGGTTGTGCTATCTCAAGATCTCTGTGATTCTCTCTCTTGCTTTTTGCTTTAAAAGATTGAAACCAGTTGATGGAACATTGGCAACTCTGCTGGGCTATCTGCTACTTTGCCCTCCTATGACTCTCTGATTCTGTCTAATCCTACTTGGTCTGGCTTTCCCATCTTTTCTGATCAGGATGTTCTTACGGCTGTTCATCAGCTTAAATCTACAATCACTCTTGCTCTTCTTAAGGAGATATCAGGTGATATTGTTTCACTGATTACATCAGCAGTTAATACTTCCTTTCATGATGGATATATCCGCAATGCTTTGACACATGCGCTTGTGATCTGTCTGCTTAAAAAGCCCTCTCTGGATCCCTGCGTGCTTTCAAATTTCCATCCAATCTCACTTCTCCCATTTTTATGACGTTGCTGGAGTATCTTGTCTCTCCTTTGCTCTCCTCGTTTCTTGAATCTTTTGGTTTTTTGATTCTTTGCAGTCAGGGGTCCATTCTGGGAGAGGTACCGAGTCAGTTCTCACTTCTGTGATGGGTGACCTTTTTTGCCTGGTTGATCAGGGTGGTGTCGGAGCAGTGATTTTGCTAGATCTATCTACCGCTTTTGACACTATCAACCATCCCACCCTGATCTCCCGGGCTTTGGCGTTGGGCCTGTCGTGCCAAGTTCTGGCATGGTTCTCTACCTTCATGCGGATCACTCCCAGTAAGTGTCTCTTCCCCCCTTCTGCTCTAAACCTGTCCCTCTATCCTGTGGTGTTCTGCAGGGTCCTGCACTCTCACCTATATTATTTAATATCTACATTAGGCCACTTCTCCACCTTATCCAGTCCCATGGCTTCCGGTATAACCAATGACATGCAAATTATGGTCCGCCTTGACCTTACTTGGCTGAATACTGCTGCACAGCTTAGGAATTGCCTTGAGGACCTGGGATTTGGATGGCAGCAAACTGGCTTAAACTTACTGGTGATAAAACAGAGGATCTCGTTGTTGGTACCTCCACCCCTCTGCCTTTTTTGGACGGATGATTTCTGGCCTATTTCTTTGGGTCATTTTCCTGTGCCTGTCTCTTCCGTTTAAAAATGTGGGTGTAAAAATCTCCTCATCTTTATCTATGTGTGACCAGGTTGCTTCAGTATGCAAAGCTGGACACTTCAAATTGAAAATCTTACGGAAAGTCCACCCTTTCATTACTGTTCAAATTCGGATCCTGGTGTTGCGGCTCTTGTTCTCAGTATCATCGATTATTGTAATGCACTCTATCTGGGTCAGCCCTGCTATCTCATGCACAGCCTTCAGCTTCTCCGGAATGCTCCAGCCAGGTCTGTACTTCATCCTCCGCTTGGTGCGCACATGTCTCCCTTGCTTTGTCAGCTCCACTGGCTTTCTGTTGAGAAGTGTGTTCCCTTTAAATCATCTGCATTGTGCATTGAGCCTTTTATAAACAGAGTGCTGAATATCTGCAGACCAAATTTCTCCCCTATGTTCCATCTCGCACACTTCGTTTTCACTCTGCTTAGGTGATTCAGGTTCGCTGGGTCAGAGTCTCCCGTATGGGTGGGCGTGTCTTCTCAGTTGCTGCAGCCAAGGCCCGGAACTCTCTTCCTCACTCTTTGCGTGCCACCTCTGAGCAGCTCTCCTATTGTCACTCTTTAAAAACTCTTTTGTTCTGATTCTTTATTTTGCTCTTTTTCTTTGCTGTCGATGAGCGCCATGATGCCCTTGTCGAAGGTGCGCTTTATAAGTGTCCATGACATAGCATAACATAACAAGTACGTTGAAGATATTACAAGACTTAAGGCAGTTACTCAATGGCAAAAATATAGACTAACGATGTATTAAAATTACGAACAGATATCATAGGTAATCTATACATTAACCATACATCTCATTCGATATCCCGGTTAGACTATTTTAAAAGATATCTGAGTAAGATAACAGTGAACGTTGGCATGTTGCACCTGCAGCGATTTCTAGCAATGACAAATCTATTAAGCAAAATGAGATGCAAGAGGTTTTTAACTCAGCCTGTACAGCAAGAGACACTGTGAAATCAAGTGTGCGCATGTATAATTAATTTACCATTCAATCAGGTTTATTTCAGATAAAATCCATTAAACTATATAATCAATCAGGCAATCAATAAAGTAGGTTTATTTCAGATAAAATCCATAAATAATCAAACAATAAATATGTGTAATGGTAATACGTATAATATTGTTTAAACAGGAAAATTCATTCAATTAAAAACTTTAACACAACTCCTAAAATGAAAAAAAAAGACTTTACACTACATAGAACATTACTTTAATGATAATTAAATCTCCTGGATAGATTCACAGTATACACTGTACTTTATGTATAGCGTTTGCAGCAATCGTACGTACACATCTGATTCTCATCGTCCTTGCTCTCTTGAGGTAACTGGTAATGCCATATACAGTTTTCCCACTGCTAGCAGCCGTACATCTAAGTACAACTTCATTAATGCTATGTATTCCCTCTACTCTGAAGATGGGTGTACGTCAGATGTGTTTGTATATTTCTTTGTAGAAGGCAGAGTAATAGAAAATGAATCACATATTCTTGTACTATGAGACAATAAGGGCACATGCTGGTTTTTCCAATCGATCAAGCAGCAGTCATGGAAGCAAGTTGAATTATTCCTATATGTAATTTAATAAACACAGTTTTAGCAAATGTCGGTTCAATGCAATTTAGTCTCTGATATAGTGATGTTAAATTAGCTTGATCGTAAGAAATCCAAAATTCATTTAGTGACTATTCCCAAATGCAGATGCAACCAATGTTGTCCACTGTTCCCAATTTCATCGGGCTTCTCCCATAGTTTAATAAACTATTCAGTCTAAACTTAAGTAACACAGTTCTTACAAATGTTGACCATGGTAGAGTATTCCTCCCAGCTTAGCAAGCACACCGCCAAATACATCACGTGCGGGCCAAGATCAGGAACATTCAACTTCTCCAACCAGCACAATAAGGGCATGATTTTAATGGCATGTGAAATCCAAAAAGAGCCTATGTTAAACTTGACTGAGATACTGGGAGAGCATCTGGGAAATCCAAAGAGATTCTTTAAAATGTTGTTGTCTCCTAGATACTTGGAAAATTCCTCACCGTATCTAGCTAATATTATGGTACCTTTATGTGCTCGATTGTGAATGTGTTTTTGGAAACGTACACCAAGAGTACAGAAAAATGAGTCACCAAATATTATCACTGATATGTAATGCTGCCAATTTTTTAAACTTGGAAGTTAAACTGTTGCAAAGACTATATGTAACAACGTTGTGGTTCAAATTGTAAGCTCATTCAACTGTGTCTGGAAAATGTTCCAAAAAGGAGTTATTGATTGTTATTCTCCTCTCTGCCCACGTAAAATTGAAACAGTAATATATTTATTTTGTTTTTTTTGGCTGAACAATGCTGATATCAAGAAGAAGGACATTAGTTCCCACTTTGGAAGCAAGACATTTTAATCAATCTCATCCTAGTCTTGTAAGTCTCCTATTAGCTCAAGGGAAATGTGTGCTATGGGCTGGAATTTGCTGTGTTACTAAGGATTACAGAACTAGAAAAACATGTTTATTTTTTTCTGGATAGTTAGCATTGTCAAACATATGTTGCTACTGTAACAGGTAATTTTAATGTGTATAGTGCATATGTTCTTGTATTCATAACATGCATTGCACTTTGTTTTTATCAAATAAAACTGCTAAATTGCCATTTATTTGCACTGATATATGGTTATTGTAAATGTTATGCACTTAAAGGATCTTTCCCCGAAATACATTTTATTCTGACTCTCTGAATCATAGCAAGTGCACCTGTGAGTGCTGTTTGGCTGGTGAACTTTGTCGTATTTCATCTCTGCCTCAAAGCGAAGCTCTCAGCATCATTTAGGAAGAAGATTGACCTTTGCAGATATTATTTTCAAATTTCGGCCTCATTTTTGGAATGATCCTTAGCCACGCCCCCTTCCCTCTCAAAAAGTACTTAAACAGCCAAGCGGTGCACATGTGAGTGCTGTTTGGCTGGAGGACTCTGCTCTATTTCATCCCTACTTCAAAGCGGAGCTCTCATCATTATTTGGGAGGAAGGTATCCAAGATATGACAGGACCTGAATTCTATGGACAATTGCCCAGGATGACACTGAGTTGATATTGTGTTTTTGTATTATTATAGGTTGACTTTTGCAGATATTATTATCAACTGTTTGCATATTTTTTTTATCAGTCCTAAGCCACGCCCCTTCCCGCTCAAAAAGTACTTAAAACAGCTGGGCACATTCACCAGCGTGCGCGCAAAAGAAGTGCACCTGTGAGTGCTGTTTGGCTGTTCGGTGGCTTAGGGGCGGGTGGGCAGTAAACTGGTTCTTGGTTTTGTGTTTGCTGATTGTAAGCTTGTAAAAGATGTATGCCTCACTTGTGTTTGTTACGGGTTTAATATACTGTTTTTTATGCCGGCTAATAAATATCAATTGCGCTGTGCCATAAATATGGCTTGCAAGAAAGGCCGTTTTTCCATTAAAGCTAACCAAACCATTAGAAAAAAAATATTCCTACCAAAAGTAATAACAATTCTAAGATTCAAACAATAGGGACTGCTGTTGAACTTGGGGAGGTGGTGTGGGATGAAAGGGATGCGCCTCATATGGCTAAAGATAAAGTTACTGCTTATCTTAAGCCTGTGATTTCTGAGTCTTCGACGTTGAATCAAGAAGTATTGATGGATGTGGCACACCAGACTGAGGATCAGGGTATAGACAATGAACTCACTGTAATACCTGAAGAAGATCCCATTGACAACAATTCACTCCTTAATATGGTTATGAAAGTTAAAAAGGTCACCTCACAAAATACTGGCATGGCGAACAGCAATTTAGCAAATAATATAGTAGGGTCACAGCCTCCTTTGACCAATTTAGATAGATCTCCTGATCTGGGAAAAATTGACGAAAATTTGTATGCGTCTGACCATACAGATGAGCACTCGGTTTCATCTTTTGAGTACTCTGAATATGATAATTTCCCTGAACCTGAACAACTTAAAATATTAAAAGCTTCTTTTACTCTATGTAGCACCATATACAATGAACACACATGTTTAAAGGAAGAAGTTCATACATTGGAATATATAATTATACAAATGTCATCTATAAGGGCTAGGGTGGACCTTATCGAAGTCTCTGTCTTGCCTAATGCTGTTGCTATTGCTGGTGCCTCTAACCTTGCAGTAGCATCGATGAATGCAGAAGATTCCATATTAACCCAGCACGAGGAGGAGTGTGTGATTGATGCCACCACCAAGGGTGTTATGGTAGATTGATACAGTTTAGGTAAAACCAAAAAATTGTCTAAAAAGAAACCAAGTTAATCATTAAGAAGATGAAAAAAGACTTAGCTAGAAGTTCATTATCATTAGCTGAAACGACTAAGGAAAGGGTGACCTATGTCGAGACTGATGAGTATTCCTCGATTGTGGCCAAAAATAAGCATAAACAAGAGGGGGCACTAGTAAAAGTAAAAACAATGGTAAGGGAAATAAAGAAGGGAACTTTAGCATGTGGTTGTCTAAAAAGAAGGATGACAGGTCCGTGGCACAAAGTACGGTATTACCTAATTCAGATGAGGAGATTTGTGACATATATGATATGTCGCTTGAAGACTTCACTTAAACCATTGTATGTGATAAAACAGGGCTCCGATCTGATGGTAAATGGAAATGACATGAGAGGTCAGATTGTTTTAAAAAAGATACTCTGTCCCTCAATGGCCAAGTCTAACTGTTTTAAAATTATAGACACATTTGCAATGAACAATAGCCCTTTCCTCAATAGGAATAATGTATTGCAACTGATACATCAGGTTCAGGATCTGGACGTTATCTTGTCTAAAGACATTAAACTGGCTGAGATTCCTGTGACACACTCAGAGCCTCATTGGGCCATTATACAACATGTTTCCCTCATTATATCTGAGCTTATTCTATTATATTCAAACATCTTCAAGGATATGGGATATGAGTTTTATAGAGTGGAAGTGTTCCCATTGAAAACAAGATGTGAGAAAATAGTCAAAAAGATAAAAGGAGTGATGTAAAATTGTCTTTTGATGTGGATGCTATAGTCAAGAAGATTGTTTCTGAGCTAAAGATTAACACCTACCCCAACAGTGCTGATGTTGATTGACCTAGTGTGCCTGGAGTGGTTAATCTGAAGATTACATCACGTAATACATGGGATACCATTCATTTTTATCCAATAACATTGGTTGTAATATAATCATAGGTACTGATATTTTTGCCCCTCAGGAAACCTGCATGATCAATACATGTTGTATAGATGGATATACGGTAGTCCATAGGAAAGCGAAGAGAAATGAAAGGGTCGACAATTTGGTGGGCTTTTGATCGGGGTGCAAAACCATTTTGTGATCAGTGAAATTTTCCCATACAGCACATATTCTTACATACTTGCCGTGAAAATAAATGTTGGCCAGGGTCATGATGCAAAGACCATTCTCATCATTAATGTTTATAATCCCCAAATTAATACCTATACAAACTTATTGATTGAGGAATTAGAAAACATCTTGGAAGCATGTTTAGTGATTAATGCTGTAACCCGCTATTTGATTGTCAGTGATTCAAATTATCAACACTTCTAGGTGAGAAAAAAACATGAATGATTGGATGTTAAATCTTATGTTAATCAATATGGAACGATAGTGATCCAATCTAGTGATGGGGATTCAAGCATTGCTGACCGGTGGCTGACATTTATTAATACCAAAAACATATCGCAATTGTTTGTAGGATCATCCAGTGGAGGTGCTGTCCCATATACCTGGTTTGTGGGGACAAAGCATTTGTGGCTTGATTAAGAATTGTTCTCAGTGGGTATGATGGAAAGCATTGGGCAACTTAGCCTCAGGTCGACTGATCTAAGTGAGCATGTTGATCAAGAGTTTGAAATTATAGTCCATGATATAGTCCATGGCAGGTTATTGTAATGTAAATGCTGCTGGCAATAGAATACATTGGTTCCCGAACCATATACACAAATATGCTGGACTTTTTGATGAAATGATATGGAGGTCCTGTCTCGATGAAAGAATTGATGTGCATTGCTATGTAAATGCTATGTTAGCTGCCAAGCAACGCATATGGGATACATGCAAAAATGTATCCAATAAAATATTGTACAATGGTAAGAACTTTGACATTATAATTAGACATGCGAAACGAAAATTGTATAAAGAGATAAAAAGGTGGAAAAACATACACCTGATGGGCGTGTGAAGAGAAAGCAAATAGTTCATCTAAAAACATGCTGTAAGAATTTATATTCGCCATCACAGGACCTCCTAACATTCGAAAAAGCAGATTTTAATGCAAAATATGTGAAAACATTCTGATGGACGCAAATATTGGCACATGTATAATTCATATAAAAAAGGCAATGGCCTTAAAAAGCAGGAAATTAATAGCATAAGCAAAGTTGTGTGGGTGAAACATATTAAAGAGATGTACTATATTGACATTCAAAATATAAGACATGGAAATTAATATAGAAACATTGATAAAACTGAAGATACAGGTTTTTTACTGACAAGCTGGAAGGCAAAAATCTTAATTCCTATATATAAGAAAGGTGCGAGAGGTGATCCCTATAATCACCAATAGTTGGCTCTTACTCATGCATGCTCTAAACTAGTTGCACACATATTATTGAAAGAGGTGAATGAATGGATAACTACAAATAGTATATTATCCAAGCAACAGTCGTGTTTTCAACAAGGTATGTCCACTATTCATGATATATGGACATTGCTTTATTTAATAAGGAAAAACCTGGGGAAACATGGCTTTGTTATATTGATTTCAAAAGAGCCTTTGATACGGTGGACCGTGATCGATTATGGTCCAAATTACAGGATTGGAAGGTTAATCCTACTGTGCTGGATTTTGTCTGTGAATTTTACACTGATATGTCAAATCACTGGCCTTCTGTTTCTTGACTGTAAGTGAATTTATCCACTTTTGAGTGTTACTGGCAACAAAGCAGTAGTCTAAAACCTCCTTGGAAATCTCCTTTCGTCCAACCATTTAAGATTTTCATGTCTCTGATTTCCATTTCTTCTGTCCATCGTTTTTACTTTCCCTCCAGCTGGAGTTTGGTTTCATTTTGCCTTCATCAAGATGGACTTCTGAGATCAAAATGTACATGACTAATGTGGGTTTGAAACAAGGATGTTCAGTGGCCCCTACTCTTTATAACTTATATGTGTCAGACATGGGAAAGAAAATTGATGCTTGCAAGAAATTCCCTCCCAAGATCGGTGGACAACATCTGGCATGGCTCGCCTATGCTGATGATACACTTTTATTGGATAAAACCCTGATTGCATTACAGCAGAGCATGGGTGGGCTTTTAGATTATGCGATGAAGAATTACCTCATAATTAACTACCATAAAACGTAAATTATGCTATCGGGAATACAATGAAAAAGTATCAAAACTTCCCATGGTCATTAAGTTAAATAGAGATTGTTCACTTGCATGTATACTAAGGAATGCTCATTTCCAACACATTGGGCCTCATTACGAGATTGCCGGTCCGGATACAATGGTACCGATAAGCTTACTGATACTGTTGTATCGGGACCGGCAAACTCTGAGTTATGCTCGCAGGTGCCTTTCATTCCGCCAGGTCTGACCTGCGAGCACCCGCGAGCACAGCATTTTGGATGCACAGGCACCATTCGTAACGGCGCCTGTGCATCTGGCTTCCCCAATCCCATTGAGCCCTGTTTGGTCCCGTGCTTATGATGTGGCCTAGAGGTATTTACCATTAGCGAAACCTGCTGTCTGAAAAAAACTGAAGGGAAAATATAGAAGAAAGCTCTGGGTTTGCCGGGCTGCACTTCAGTTGAAGGCTTAGTTTGTGAACTGGGTTTGTTGTCCTTGGCGACTCAGAAGAGAATATCGATGGTTGTAGCTTTTATTTTACTGACTAATAGAAAAGAGCATCAAGACTGTATATATTCCAATTTCACAAATCTTTTTCTAAAGGAAATTATGGATAGTACACTTAAGCATTGGATGGTGGATGTCTTTTTGTTCTTTGAAGAGATTGGATTCCATGATGTGATTGATAACCATGTTACTATAAGGGAAATTCTAATTAAAAAATTGGCAAAAATATGACCGTTAAACAAATGTTACTTATCTGGATAGATATAAGAAATATGGGGATTATGTGAGACAGGCTTTTTCTGTTGAGTCACCCAGCACCTACCTGATAAACCACAGCCACACAAGAGTCCAGAGTTTTATAATGGCATTCAGATTAAAGCTTCTACCTCATATTCGAGAATTGGTGCTTGGGAAAATGTAGCATATTCATGACAGGTATGTAGATTATGCAATCATGACATTGAGACTCTGAGCTATCTATTAATGAAATGTGTAAATTGAAATGTGATTCTGGCTGTGATAATATTAGATGCAGAATGGATATCTATAAGTGTGATCAGACATGGAGTCTACTAGATTCAGGTAACTGCACTGTTCTGAATGTTTCTATGTATCATACGTGGCTGTAAATTGTGGAATGTTTAAAATACATTTTACAGATCTTTTGCTTAGTTATATAGGGATTTTATGTATTTTCGTTTTATTATTCATATATTTCATACCTTTGTAATCAAAGTAATATATATTGTGCAATGTTGTCGAATGTTAAAAGGTTTATTTAACCATAAAAAACACACCAAACAACGAAAATGACTGATAATCTTTCAATACGGATATGAGCAGGTATACCCAGGACTCAGCCCATTCAGGGCTGCTAACTCTGCTCCACTGCAGCAGATAGAAAGTAAGAGTTGCCAGGTTGTTGAAGTAAACTGCATACCAGTAGTGGCTACCCCACTCTGACCTTCTCTTGCTGGCATGCACATGAAGTGCATCAGCCATTAGGACGGTAACAACCAGTAATGCTTTTACGCGTCCATTTAACGTGCTACCCCATTTTGCAGCACTGACAAGATGGAGGGGCGTGAAGAGGAGATAGGTTCTATGCTGTGCTCATGTCTTCCATCTTGTATGTGTGCTTTGTTGCACATCTACATGATATTTTCATGCAGGTGTAAAACAAATAAAGTCCAATGGAATCCAATTCCGTTTTGAACCAGGTGAAGACAAATTGGATCCCATGGGAATCTATTGGCTTTGCAGGCAGTGTTAACAGTTCCAAGAGATGCAGATAAACAATGACAGGATTATTTTTGTGAAATGTGTCTGTCTGTCCCCTTATTCCAAGGAAGACACTTGTCATTTCTTGGGCTGAAGCCCTACTTAAAAAACACGTGAATTGAGAATCAAATTATTCCTCCGAATTTAGATCACAATTATTTTTTCAGAGATTCAAATCAGCAATGCAATTTCTTATCTGCTTATTCAAAACTGAATACAGAATTATCCAATAGGAATTAAGATGATAGTTTTGGATTCATGCGTTTCTGGCTTATTATTGGGTCCTTACATGTTGATATATCACGTGAGCCCCATGAGTCTCCATGAAACCCATTATTTTCTGGACAACCACCTGATATCCAAGATTCAGCAACTGAGATGCTCGCTCACAGTTTACAATTAATCCCTCAGTGTAGTTTATTACTTGAGAATGATGTTTACTGAACGCACGACCTGCTGTATTTTACATTTTGGTCTGCCATGGCTTTTTACATCAGGGATTGCATCCCTGAGGGCCATGCAAGCATTATAAAAAAAGCATGCACATTTCACAACCAAAATAGAGCAAAGAAACAGAAGTCCTTGAGGGTCCTTCCACAAGTCGTTTCGAGTGAAGGTAGCTGCAGGTTCAGTTACCCTGAAAGTAAGTTGGACAGGCTGCTTCATGTAGGGAAAATATATATTGTGCTGTTTATTGAGCTGGATGAAAACCATTGCTTTGAGTGTGTGTGTGACTCAACACATAGGAACTTATATATTACCCTAAAACATTTTCAAGAGATCCTGGCAATGCATATTCAAGTCTGTCCACGTAAACATGCCGAACCCAGCATGGATTGAATTCCAGTGCACAGCGTTACCTCGATGAAAGCCATATAAAAGAACTAAAGACATCATTTCTGGTATTGCTCAGTGTAATTTGAAGTTCCATGGGCGAGTTGACTAACATATCAGTGAATAACGTATGCAAGAACAATCAGGGTTTATTTAGCATTTTCCATTACAGACCACGCACTCCACTTAAACTCCTTATTTCCAGGCTCATTTCTCTGCCTTTTGGTAGAGAGATGCCTGTCCATGCAGTTGGGTATATTCTATTTGAAGTGTTTGTCGAATTGAAAGTTTATAATCAATTGCAATACCTCCGTACCATTAGTGCTGTTGCTGTGCCAGTTATTTTCTGCACCGCATAGTCTAGCCTCTAATGAAGCACACCATTCACTTGGCAATAGTCAATTATCTAGAGAAGGGCTGCATATTGACTTTATCATGCACGGAGTCCATGCACAAATAGCTCTGAAATCTGTTTATAATTGAAGTGCAAAGAAAAGTTAGACGCCGTGTTATTCCAGTTTTAAAATCATGGACGTTTTGTTATACCTTTTATTGGACTAACTGAAACATCTATGCAGACGGAACAAAAGTTTAGTTTACGAAGTCCCACAGAACTCTTCATCAGATGTTGCAGAATGAAATGATTCGTAAAGGAAAGCCACAGCACAGATCATCCTCAAATAGAAAAAAAGGAAAATTTCTTTGACTTCAGGATCAGAATGAAAAGAATGTGGGCCTGGAATTGCTTTCTTATCTAAAAGACCATAAACGCTCCTGGAAGAAGATGACACAAGGTTTGAAAACAGTACACATTCTGAGAGATGCATTTAACAGAAAAAAGGAGGAAAAACGAATTACTTTCACATGTAACCATTAGGTTAGGTGTAAGCAGTCTCAAGGTGGGCCCTGCTAGTTTCCTAAAAAAAACTACTGAAGTTATGTTCAAAGGCGTATTGGAGTGAGTGGTATGAAAACACATAATTGGGAAATGGGGCCATTTTGTATTTGAATCACAGAGTCTAAAAAAGAAGCTGCAAAACACTTTTTTAGACTGTGATTAAAATAAAACAAAATGCCCCCATTTCCCAATTATGCTTTTCAAACCTCTCACTCCAATATGCCTTTTAAAATAACATCAGTAAAGTATACATACATTTGCACTCTGATTTATGCAGGTCCCATGAACAGTTATGAATTTCAGAAGTAGATTATATCTTGCTAAAAAGAGGGCCTTTCCCCCTATTTCTCCCATCTTTCCCCCTGATTTCTCCCATAAGGGGCGAGATAGCATGTGTAATATCTGCTAAATAAGGTATCATTCTTAGCAGAATGTACACATGCTACATACGAAAATATAAACAGCACTGGATGGAAGGGGCACACTCTGGCTCCCTGCACAATTCTAGCTGTAGTCATTAGGTTTGCAGGGACACTGCTCACTTCCAAACACCCACAGTGGGGGAGGGCTTGGAGTAGCCCGCAGTGTGGCACTTCAAAGCGAGGCATATAACGCCTTGGTGCAGCACCCTATAGGACCTTGGAGCTTCTACCCTCCAGCGAACCTTAAACAAAAGCATCACTGGAGGGAATACACACACTCTGGTTCCCTGCACAATTCACTTCCACAGCTACTGATGTTCTCCTCCGACCGGTTTCTGTGCATGCCATCAGGAAGGCAGTCTCACTTGCAGCAAAGAGCCAGTACAGGTGTTATCTATTAATGTTGATTCTGCTGCAAGGAATTATGGTAGCTGTAGTGATTAGGTTTGCAGGGACCATGCTCACTCCTAAACACCCACGGTGGGGGAGGGAGGGGAGTAGCCCACAGTGTGGCACTCCAAAGCCAGGCATATATCGCCTCAGTGCAGCACCCTATAGGACCCTGGAGGTTCCACCCTCCAGAGTACCTTAAACATAAACAGCACTGGAGAAGGGGCGCACTCTGGTTCCCTGCACAATTCACCTCCACAGCTACTGATGTTCTCCTCTAACCAGTTTATGTGCCTATCACATCATCAGGGAGACAGTCTCACTTGCACCAAATAGCCAGTGAAGGCGTAATCAATAAATGTTGATTCTGTTGCAAGGAATTATGGTAGCTGTAGTCATTAGGTTTGTAGGGACATCACGATTTTGATCGCTTAAAGATGGCGGACCACTATTGGACATACAACTTCATGACGTCATCACGTATCGACGTGATGACGCGTAACGTCACCACGTACACTCTATCTTGCCGTACAATTCTCGCACTATAAATACTGCTCCCATCACACACACAGTAGGATATCCCATTCCCACGAACGAGAGTGACCAGACCTGACAACGCATTGGTAAGCTTTGCTATTTCTTCATTTTCTGCTTTATTCAGCCTTCCTACTGTACTTACCGACACCAGGTATTTGAAACCTTGCTACTTCTAACTCATAATTTACCTATAAACATGAGGCATTTAACCTATACTTACCATATTTAGCGAACTAGACTTGTAGCTTGGACCCATTTTTTAACATCTTCTTGTCATGACGGATATCTCATGCATTCAGCATTGTCTGTTTACATTATTCAACCAATTCCTTTTAGATAACCGTATTGGAATTGCATTGGACCAACAACAGATGCAATACCCCCAACATCATGTCTTCTTGTACCATTTGAATACCCAGAGATAAAAAGATGCTCTAACACTAACTTACAACCAATGTACATAATGGAAACCTAAAACTCAAGTAAGCAATTGCCTTTAGCAAATTGGAACTTCTTCAAAATACCCATATTTCCTCCTGATGAACCACCGCAACCACGCGGTGGGGAAACACGTGTCGAACTACTCAACACTTCACCAAGCGATTTGAACCTAGTCGACTCCAATTTGTGATTTAGACTATCTTCACTAAAAAACTAAAAAATAATCACAAACATTTAACTTTTGGAACAAAGTCAACTCCAACTTGTGACTCAAATTTTTTTAATTTAAATTAGAATCACGAACATTACAACATTCAGATACAATTAGATCAGGGTGTATCACCTTGGTTTCTTTTTTTCTTGCCTAGTGAAATAACTATATTTTTTGTTCAAAATTATTCTTATTTGTTCCTATTCCAATCTTCAAAGAAGAACACTTCTACATTACTCCAATCGAATAAACCTTCCTTCATCCTTTTTTGCAACAGAGAAGCGCTACTGTAGGGCCTCGACTTTCAGTTTTGTTCAAGCCCAGGTCAGCCTCTGTGGCATCCCTATGTTGCAGCATCTCTGTTCATTCTAATTTGAACCTTTTTTACCTCCTAAATTCGGGGCGCCAACGCTGTTCTTAAGGCTGATTTTCCTTTTTCTACTTAGGTTTGTAGGGACCCTGATCTCTCCCAAACACCCACAATGGGGGAGGGAGGGGAGTAGCCCACAGTTTGACACTCCAAAGTCTGCCATGTATCACCTTGGTGCAGCACCCTATAGGACTATGGAGCTTCCACCCTCCAGGGTACCTTAAACTTAAACAGCACTGGATGGAATGGGTACACTCTGGTTCCCTGCACAGTTCACCTACACAGCTACTGACGTTCTCTTCTGACTGGTTTAGGTACTTTTCACGTCATCAGGGAGGCAGTCTCACTTACAGTAAAGAGCTAGTGCAGGTGTAATCACTCAATGTTTATTTTGCTGCAACAAATTATAATACCTGTAGTCATTAGGTTTGCTGGGACCTTGCTCACTTCCAAACTCCCACAGTGTGGGGGTGGGGGAGTAGCCCACAGTGTGGCACTCCAAAGCCAGGCATATATCGCCTCAGTGCAGCACCCTATAGGACCCTGGAGCTTCCACCCTCCAGAGTACCTTAAACATAAACAGCACTGGATAGAAGGGGCACACTCTGGTTCCCTGCACAATTCACCACCACAGCTACTGATGTTCTCTTCTGACCAGTCTATGTGCCTATCACATCATCAGGGAGGCAGTCTCACTTGCAGAAAAGAGCCAGTGAAGGTGTAATCAATCAATGTTGATTCTGTTGCAAGGAATTATGGTAGCTGTAGTCATTAGGTTTGCAGGGACCCTGATTACTCCAAAACACCCACAGTGGGGGAGGGAGGGGAGTAGCCTACAGTGTGACACTCCAAAGCCAGGCATGTATCGACTTGGTGCAGCACTGTATAGGACTACAGAGCTTCCACTCTCCAGCGTACCTTAAACCTAAACAGCAGTGGATGGAAGGGTGCACTCTGGTTCCATGCACAGTTCACCTCCACAGCTACTGATGTTCTCCTCCGACCAGTTTCTGTGCTTATCACGTCATCAAGGAGGCAGTCTCACTTGCAGCAAATAGCTGGTGCAGGTGTAATCAATCAATGTTGATTCTGCTGCAAGGACTTATTGTAGCTGTAGTCATTATGTTTAAAGGGACCCTGCTCATTCCCAAACATATGTATATATATTTCTTATGGTTAAGTTGCTAAACCCATAGAAAGTCCTCTTTTTGGGCGGCTTATAACTTCACTCCCCTGGAGCATTCCTCTCCGAATTTTGCAAAAAAAGTATATGGCCCACTCTGAATTTTCTGGGCAAGTTTGGCGAGGTTTCTTCAAGTGGGGCAAAGTTATAGGGGGGGGTCCCAAACATTTTTTTTCCATAGACTGAATGGGGAAAAACTTTGCGCACAGCTACAGCCCAAACGGCTGGATGGATTTTAACCAAATTTACGGCAGGATCCGGGCCTTGGTCCCGAAAGCGTGCTTTTGTGTGTTTGTTGGAAATCCGAGCAGTACTTTTGTTGCAAAGAGCTGAAATGTATGTCTCAAAAAATGTGTGATATCTGGCTCCACTCTGCGGACCCATTTCCCTGTTCGCTCTGCGGTCACAAGTCTAGTTGGCTTGCAGTATACCGTGATGTCGGCAAACATTGAACGCGGCCGGTGGTTGGCTGGAGGGAAGCGTGCTGTGCGTCAACATTTTTGGGAAACGCTGCCATGGTGTATCAGAGGAAAGTGCAGCACTGAAAGGGCCTGGCAAACATACTTAACGCCATGTGGTGGTGGGAAGAAGGGATGGAAAGGGTGATGGAGTGAGAAGTGGTTCATCTGAGGTATGTCATTATTAGGTGGAAGAAGAAGATGGTGTACCTGCAGTATCTGTGTGTACTGCACCAATTTGTGGGTCCCTCCACAGGTGACTACCATGTGTGGTGAATGCAGGCAGCCTTCGTTACAGCACGATAGGTCGTGCAGCAACCTCTTATCGTGGTGACTGCTGGCAGCTCAATTACTGAAGGGGAGTTCATTGCACATGACAAGAACATTGTAACATAGCGTCTAGTATGGTGTACTGCCTGCGTTAAGGCCATAGACAATTCAATACATGGGTAGAGGCCTTGCACCGACAACTGTGTGCCTTGGTTGCAAGAACCTTTGACATTGTTGCCTTGTGTGTGTTGTTTGTCAGCATTGCATACAGAGTCGTCTGTGTGAGATGGTACGTTTCCATGCATTTATATGATTTTTAGTTTGTGGCGGTGGAATGAATTGACTTTGGTGATGAGCATACCTCTATGTGGTGCAACAGAGATCAACATGTATATTGTGAGGGTGTAGGAGCAAGAGTGGACTCAAGGGTGGCATGTTGATTGCTAAAGACTTTTGTTTATTACAGAAATTGGGACGTTGGAGGAAAATCTGCCTCAACAAAACTAGCTAATGAAACTGTCAGGGTCAGTATGTCCAAAGTAAAGTTAGCCATCCTGTGTTCAAATCTATCCCTCACAAGCTAAACTTAACAAAAGGTGAAAAGGGAAATGTCTATTTGCTGTCAACCAGTAGCTTGGTTTTGTAGTTCAAAACAAAAGTTCCAAAAAGGTGTAAAAAAGCAAACAAAGGTTCCACAAGACTCATGGCTTTGATTCCGTTTCTCCTGAGTCTTTCCAGCTTAATCCAGCCTGTCTCAGTGTCTTTAATGTTCTTTATCGTTACTTGGAAAACCTGACTCCCAGGTCTCACCACAAGTATGACTGGCTTGGAAGCCTTAGCCAAGCAATTTGAGAGTCCCAGACCCGTTGTGGGAAGAACCGTCTCTCAGGTACTGCAAAGAGAAAGAGTCACCTGGTTTTCTCTCCCAAACTGTACTGAGGGTCCCTGACCATTTGTGAGCAGGTTCCGCCTCCCAGGTGCTTTGATGATGAAAAATGGCCTGGTTCTCTCTACTAAACTGTGCTGTGGTTAATAGACCCTTTCTCAGTACCTCTCCTCTTGGCTCACTCTCCTGCCAAATAGGGTACTCAACCTACTTGGAGTCACAGTACTCTGTCTCTGGCTACTCTTCCATCTACAGCCTTGGCATACTCTCCTGCCAAGGTCTCTGAGTGCCACTGATACACAGCAGCTTTGTTTTACAGTTAGGGGTGCACTTCCCCAACAGGAATCCAAGACCCGCTTCATTAAACTCTCTCCGATCCACAGCCGTGGTCAGGGGTGGACTGGGAACTAAAAGAGGCCTTTGAAGATAATTATTGGGAACCGAAATAGGCCCTAGAAATCGTATTTAAAGGAGACCCATATTACACATTTTCAGCAAGCCCACCCCTTTTCCTATGGGAACATTTGGAAATACCACGCAAAATAGGCCTATTGGGAAATCGCCAGAGTTCCCTAAAGGCTAGTCCACCCATGGTTTTGGTTTACTCTCTTGCCAAGGTCTGCGGGTGTCACTTGAATCTGTAAAGTTTGTATTCCCTTTTTTACTGGTATACCGTCCTGATATGGGTTTAAACCCCCTTCAGTAGGTGTCTCTGTCCCAGTGAGGATTCCTTCTGTTCTCTGCTCTGGCCCCCTTGTGCTCTCTGGGTCTCCCCAACCCGAGGTTTAGCCATGCTTGTACCTGTAGGGTCTTTGCTATCACCCTCCAGTTATTCACAGGTTTCCCAGGAGATTTGGTTGCTTCTCCTTTGCACCAGGACCTTCTCTTGATATCTGCACATCTTCCCTGAAGCTTGCCAGCGGTTTTGTTGCATGTCGGTCATTGGCAGATTTCTTCCTCGTCCTCCGGTCTGTCTTTTGTGTCGCAGGCCCTCTGTGAGTGTGCTTCTCTCCTGGACACTGTCTGCCTCTCTGCACTGTGGGTCTGCGTGAGCCTTGCCAAGCTCTGGGTTTGTGCCGAACCATGATTGGAGACACAATCATTCTCTTCCCTCTCTGCCTTTGAATGACATCTGACCAATGGGATTACTAGAAAGGCTAGAGTATGTTGCTTCATTCTTTTCAGTGATCCTCATTACTTATGACCTCTTACTCGTCCCTGTAGTTCTTGTCTAAGAAATACTACAAAAACATAGGGGAATGATAGGTAGTGTGGTATTGGAAGGGTTTTGAGGGAAGGTGGGAGGGAAAAAAGGGATACTGTGTTTTCCTAAAATGATCACTACTCTCCATGGGGTCTTCCCTCCCCATGAGATCCTACCTCTAAATACCACCCCCAGGAAGGCTATGGGGTAGTTGCCTCACCTCCCTGGCCTCATGGAAAGGGGCTCCCCATCTAAACTAGTGACAATACCTTGGGATTCATCACAATATATATGGCAATTAGGCAACTTGTCATAAATTAGGCAACTTGGTACAACAATGCCCACTGTATTTTTTAAATCACTATCAGACCACTAGGGACACAGGCCGCGCCGACTCTATTTTTTAAATCAGTACCAGATGTCACAAATGGAAGTTGAAGCAAATAAACCTTTAACCTCAGAGGAAGTTGGTAAACTATTATTTACTTAATTTTTTTTTTTTTTTAAAAAAAGGTATTTAAATGTTTAGTGGCATAGTGCTATTTCTCAAATACTTTTTGATTTTTTTCCATTTTCCTCCCAAGACAACAGCAGCAACCAATCAACTTAGCACGGCTACGTATGCCTGGCATCATGCTGTATACCCACTGTTATTCAATCACCCAATGCAATTGTTTATTTCTGTTTTTCATAGCTGCAGTTATCAGGAAAACTGCTTTCTTACTCTTCCTAGGCCTCACCAAGTGCCCCCAGATTCTATGCCAGCTCCCCCCACTTCCCTGATGGCCTCCTCACCTCTTCTGCCCTCTAGCATTCCCCATATAATACTCGTAGTGTCTGTAACTCATCTTCAATTGAGATGATGGGTAGCCGTGGCTATTGTTTCCGATAGCTGAGGCTATAGAAAAGCTTTGTGTTGCGAACTCAAATCCTACAACACCTCCAACTCGAAAATGTCCCTTTCGGTCCACTTGTCTCCCCCTCCCCGACCTCTAGCCTTTTGGCATTTGCATGTTCTTTGACCTGCAAATTACTTTTTTCTGCATTTCATTTTCCAATATGCTCAGCTATAGCCACGGCTATCTATCGCATCGAGAAAAAAAAGATGGTGGCTGTTTCATTTATATGTGATATGATATATTATTTATAGCGCGCACATACACAAGTGTTTCAGGGCGCGACGAGGCAAGGGAGGGGTACATGGGAGGATGAAACAACAATCTTACTGGGCCCAGTGACATTGGGAACACGCAAGTGCAAGGGAGGGAGAAGGGGAAGAGTGCAAGGGGCAGGGGAGGAGTGTGAAGTGCTGAGCATGTGATCAAAACAACAACCGGTAGTGCAGGCTGGCGGTGACAAGTTCAAGAATTAAGCACAGACAATTGGTGTCTAATAAGTGCAGGTAAGGGGACTGTAGGGTTGCAGATAAAAAGTCAAGTGCCAGGGTTGCCAGGGGGCATTGTGGGTATGCAGCTGGGTGGGCAGGGATCTGGGCTCAAATTCAGAGGTTAGCCAGGTGCCCAGTGCAGATACAGACAGAGATCAGCAGGGTAGAGGAAGAGAGAAGACAGAAGCAAAGAGGAAGGTCTTGAGGTGCTTCCAGAAACGAAGATGGTTCTCCTCAAGTGTCAGAGAAGCAGGGATGCTCTTCCAGAGGGAGGCCCCAGCCGAGGAAAGAGATCTACCACAAACTTGTTGCTTGGGGAAGCGACTGACCCGAGGGAGTTGGAGGTGGAGGAGTGAAGAGCTTGAGAAGGGGGGTATTTCTGAAGGGAGAGTTGAATTTATTGTGGACCCAGGCCCCAGAAGGCCTTGTAGACAATGCAGAGGGTCTTGAACTTAATCCTTGCAGCTACTGGGAGCCAATGAAGAGATTTCAGGTCTGGAGAGATGATAGGAAAGCAAGGTACAGGAGTGCCGATGAGGAGGATCTCTGTCATAATGACATTAAGGCAGAGGTCGTTGGCGGCACACCACTGCTGGATTGCAGATGGACAGTCAGAGATGAGAGAGGTAGAGTAGGTGGCAGAGGGGAGCCTGAAAACGAGTTGAGTGTCATCGGCACAGCACTGAAAGTTGGAGCGGATAGCAGCAATGCAGAGGGCAAGGGGTACCAGGTATTGGTTGAAAAGCCAGGGAGAGAAGTTAGACCCCTGAGGAACACCACTTGTGGAGAGAGAGTGAGATAGAGGAAAGGAAGGACCTTTGACCTGGGAGGGTTGTTTGGAGGGGAAAGATGTCAGTCAGGCAAGGGCCTGATCAGTGAAACCCAGGTTAACATGGAGGTGGTTAAGCAGGACACCACTGCTGGATTGCAGATGGACAGTCAGAGATGAGAGAGGTAGAGTAGGTGGCAGAGGGGAGCCTAAAAACAGGTTGAGTGTCATCGGCACAGCACTGAAAGTTGGAGCGGAGAGCAGCAATGCAGAGGGCAAGGGGTAACAGGTATTGGTTGAAAAGGCAGGGAGAGAAGTTAGACCCCTGAGGAACACCACAGGTGGAGAGAGAGTAGGATAGAGGAAAGGAAAGACCCAAGTTCGACCTGGGAGGGTTGGTTGGAGAGGAAAGAGGTCAGTCAGGCAAGGGCCTGATCAGTGAAACCCAGGTTATCATGGAGGTGGTTAAGCAGGACACCACTGCTGGATTGCAGATGGACAGTCAGAGATGAGAGAGGTATAGTAGGTTGCAGAGTGGATCCTGAAAATCAGTTGAGTATCATCGGCACAGCACTGAAAGTTGGAGCGGAGAGCAGCAAAGCAGAGGGAAAGGGGTACCAGGTATTGGTTGAAAAGCCAGGGAGAGAAGTTAGACACCCCAGGAGATTAGAGATCTCCCTACCTTTTTCGGTGATTTTGGTATGTCGCCATTCAATGCCTTGTAACTTTTTTGTTACATGAGATATCTTGGCCAAATTAGGTCCTTGTTTCCACATGAAGGTGGTCGTAACGCCACCCAGAAATCCTAGGTTGCTGTAGGGGGGGTGAGAGAAAATAAGCAAAAAGGGTGAAAATGTTGTGTTTTTTCTAAAATGTCAATAAAATGATGTACAAAGAAGCCTGTGGTTTTTTTCCTTGTAAGAGCTAGGAACAAATGGTTTGCTGTGCTGAATTCCCCAATTTCATGGCTTTCAAGAACAGGTTGAGAGCAAACGAAAACACATTATTTTGATGCGGTTATCTACCGTTTTGTGAGAGGTAGGCGATTTTGGCCATTTTTGCCAATTGGTCATGCATGGACAAAATGGAAGAAAAGGGTAGGAAATCCGAATTGGAGGACAGAAAGGCATACATTTCTGAAAAGTAGACAAAGTTCCAAGTTTAGGAAGGGGTGATTAGCGTAGATCGGGCAACACGTAGGTAGGGGAAAATGCCTTAGATTGGGGGAAGAGCTGGAAAATGACCGAAAAAAAGGTATGTGGTGGACATGGTTGGCTAGGTATGGCAATGGCTTCTATGAATTTTGAGAAAAATAATGCTCCACTACATTCCCCTGACTCTTGCAGTTAGGAAAGCACACATTTTTCGTAGTGTTTCACAAAACAAGCAATACCACAAGCCAAACACTGAGTCATGGTACACAGGAGTTTTATGCTTACGGCCTGAACAGACGTACTAAGCATGTGTAAATCAGGAAAACGAATGTGGTGAGGAACGGCAAGCATACATTTTTTGAAAGACCACAGACAGACATTTCAATGGTAGGTGACTTGTGCAGGATACAAAAGTGTTTGGTGCCTAAAGTAGCAACTAAATGTGGGGCACATTTGGGAAATGAAAGGGTTGTGTGACAAAGGGCACCAGGAAATGGGTCAAAACTTTATGAAAACCATACAAACACAACAAATCTGATACCTTCTCACGTTCCCACACATGTCCCAATGAAAACGGTACCTCACATGTGTGGGTACACCTACCTGGGCGCCAAGGGGAAAGCCGAACACACCCCTAACCCCAAGTCTTTTTCGACATCTGAATTTCACGATTTTTCCAGACGGGCACATCAGACAGATATGGGCCTCAGGTGTCCAAGCCACCAAGGAAAACATGGAACCCCATGCATTTCCAAACAGAGGACACCCGTGTGAATGCGCAGAGGTCTGACTTGCGCAAATCGGCCCAGAAATTATTACTCAAAAAACCTGGCAAAGTCTGAAATTAGGTGAAAAAACACCCATTTTCTGCACATTTCACTTGGCTCACCCACCGAAACACGCCGCCACCAACACATGGCCTACCGTCCCGTGTTCCCATAGGTGTCCCGATGAAAACGGTACCTCACATGTGTGGGTGCACCTACCTGGGTGCCAAGGGGAAAGCCTAAAACACAGGTAACCCCAAGTCTGTTCTGACAGCTGAATTTCACACTTTTTCCAGACGGGCACACCATACAGATATGGGCTTCGGGTGTCCAAGCCACCAAGGAAAACAGGGAACCCCATGCATTTCCGAAAAGAGGACACCCTTGGGAATCCGCAGAGGTCTGACTTGCGCAAATTGGCCCAGAATGTATTACCCAGAAAACCCAGCAAAGTCCGAAATTAGGTGAAAAAACACCCATTTTCCACACATTTCTCTCGGTTCATCCACCGAAACATGGCGCCACCAACATATGGCCTACCGTCCCGTGTTCCGACAGGTATCCGGATGAAAACTGTACTGCACCTACCTGGGTGCCAAAGGGAAAGCCTAAAACACAGGTCACCCCAAGTCTGTTCTGACAGCTGAATTTCACACTTTTTCCAGACGGGCACACCATACAGATATGGGCCTCCGGTGTCCAAGCCACCGAGGAAAACAGGGAACCCATGCATTTCCGAAAAGAGGACACCTGTGGGAATCTGCAGAGGTCTTACTTGCGCAAATCGCCCCAGAATTTATTACCTAGAAAACCTGGCAAAGTCTGAAATTAGGTGAAAAACAACCATTTTCCACACATTTCACTCGGCTCACCCACAGAAACACGCCACCAACAACACATTGCCTACCTTCCTGCGTTCCCACAGGTGTCACGATGAAAATGGTACCTCACATGTGTGGGTGCACCTACCTGGGCGCCAAGGGGAAAGCCTAAAACACTGGTAACCCCAACTCTTTTCGCACAGCAGGATTGCAGGATTTTGACTAATGTTCACACCATACAGATTTGGGCCTAGGGTGTCCAAGCCACCAAGGAAAACTCGGAACACCATGCGTTTCTGAAAAGAGGACACCCATGGGAATGCAGTGAGGTCTGACTTGCGTGAAGCAGCCCAGAATTTATTAGCCACAATCCCTGATAAAGTGTGATGTTTGGTGTGGAAAAAAACACAATTTTCATTCTGGGTAAAAAAGTTCTGGCCCGCTTCACGCAAGTCAGACCTCTGAGTATTCCCACGGTGTCCTCTTTTCAGAAAGGCATGGGTTTCCGAGTTTTCCTTGGTGGCTTGGACACCCTAGGCCCAAATCTGTATGGTGTGCATATTGCTCAAAATCCTGCAATCCCGCAGTGCGAAAAGAGTTAGGGTTACCAGTGTTTTGGGCCTTCCTCTTGGCGCCCATGTGAGGTAGCGTTTTCATCGGGACACCTGTGGGAACGCAGAACGGTAGGCCATGTGTTGTTGGCGGCATGTTTCGGTGGGTGAGCCGAGTGAAATGTGTGAAATGTGTTTTTTTGCCACATTTCAGACTTTGCTCGATTGTCTGGGTATTAGATTCTGGGCCGATTTGCGCAAGCCAGAACTCTGTGGATTCCCACGGGTGTCCTTGTTTCAGAAATGCATGGGGTTCCCTGTTTTCCTTGCTGGCTTCGACACCCTAGGCCCAGATCTGTAGGTTGCCCACATGAACAAAATGTACTGTGCCGAAAGGCTTGGGGTTACCAGTGAGTTACCCTTTTCATTTTGCGCCCCGGTAAGTGCACCCACACATGCGAGGTACCGTTTTCGTCGGGTCACCAGTGGGAACGTGGGAAGGTATAACATCTGTTGTTGGCGACGTGTTTCGGTGAGTGGACAGATGGAAATGTCTTTGAAATTGGCTGGAAATAAAGACAATTCTCAGACAGTTCACTCTGGCCACCCACCAAAACAAGTCGCCAACAACACATGGCCTACCTTCCCACATCCGCACACATGTCCCGATGAAAATGGTACCTCACATGTGTGGGTGCACCTACCGAGGCGCAAAAGGAAAAGGGTAACCCACTGGTAACTGCAAGCCTTTCGGCACAGCACATTTTGTTCATGTGGGCAACCTACAGATTTGGGCCTAGGGTGTCGAAGCCAGCAAGGAAAACCGGGAACCCCATGCATTTCCGATAAGAGGACACCCATGGGAGGTCTGCCTTGCGCAAATTGCCCCCAGTTTTTATTAGCCATAATCCCCGACAAAGTGTGATATTTGATGGGGGAAAACACAATGTTTACTTTGTCTGGGGTTCTGGGTAATACATTATGGGCCGCTGTTAGGGAGAATTCTCTTCTAAGGTTAATTTCCCTTACCTATAGAGTCCCCCAGCAGCTTTGCTGGATCTGAAGGGTTTATTTTTTTCTCCTGCTAAGAGTGAGACCCTTTTTTCCCACTCTTAAACAAATTGCTAGTGTATGTTTTAGGCTATCTTATGTGCTTATGGTCTATGGGGATTTTCTCTCCCTCATAGGAATCATCTTTTTAACATGTGTGGTACACAGCACCCTCTGTGCCGTACCACAGGGGTGTCGTAGCAACCTCCAAACATAGACTCCATACCCTGTGTCTGACTACTGTCTCCCAGGGCATGTAAAGTCCCCGTTGACTTTACTAGTCAATAATTATGAACTGAACCAGTACACCCCATCTTAATATGGAAGTACTGGGAAGGGTTAATAGTTTTTCCCTAGTGTTCATTTTCGAGGGGGTACCGTACAGTCCATCTGTCAAAAGTTTCTGACTGGTGGCAGTGGTTACTACCATAAATATTCAACCGTGAATATTTTCCTAAGGGATTTTCCCATTGTTTGAGGCTACCACTTTTACTGACAGACTCTAACATACTGCTGGTTTATTTTAATATTAACTTTACTCTGGTAGGTTTGTATTGCCAGAACTTTAGTAATAATTCTTTCTTGTGTCTTTCTCTGAAATCCTAACCTGGGTCGGGGATCCTTTGTTCGTCCTTTTGGCGGGCTTCTGCACAGAAGCCCTCCTCTCGGCACCACTGAGTCTGGGGTAGACAGGATGTGTGGGAGGGGGAATAGGCACCCTGGACAGGGTTGCCTACGCAACCCAAGTCGTACTGTGCCCTGATAGGCTGGGGGTACTCCCACCAGGAGAGCAACCCCACTGTGTGAGTGACAGCTAGGCTGTATGAATGGGGGTCTTGCTGCATAAAAGCAGGGTCCTGAGGACTGGAGGACAAGTCGTCACCACTGGAACTAAGAAACCGAAGAGGAGAGAAACTGAAGACATCTGCAATGACTGAACCACCGGTGAAGCCCTGCTGCAGATCCTCACCACTTTTCTCCAAAATCCTGAGAAGATCTTCTGCAAGAGTCTTCTTCCCTTGAGCTTGTGGGGCCAACCAGTTCGCTAATCACCTTCCAGGACCTGCTTTGGTTGAATCGCCAGTGCCCTGCACTCGGAGACCGGATAGCCAGGCACCCGTCCACCACGACCGCGATTTAAAGGAGCGTACCTTTTATTCGTTTTGGCAGCAACGCAGCTGGTTTCATCCTTGGGCAGTGCAGTAACTCGAACCTTCCTCCACGACGAGAGCCTCTCTTCCTCTGCTGGATCTCTCAAACTGCAGGAACTGCCAGGAACTACCGCCAAAGCAGGAGCCTCTTGCACTTTAAAGGTACATTGTTCCACCAGACCTCCCGTTTCGTTGGGTATCGCTAAAGATGTGTTAAATCCTTTACTTACCTACTGGGTTGGCCGCCCCTTTCATCTAACATTGTCTTTCACCTTCTGCAACCACCTTTTAAAATCATTAATCCACAGAGGTCTGCCTTGCGCAAATTGCCCCAGTTTTTATTAGCCACAATCCCTGACAAAGTGTGATATTTGGTGGGGGAAAAACACAATGTTCACTTTGTCTGGGATTCTGGGTAATAAGTTCTGGACTGCTTTGCACAAGTCAGACCTCTGTGCATTCCCACGGGTGTCCTCTTTTGTGAAATGTATGGGGTTCCCTGTTTTCCTTGCTTGCTTCGACACCCTAGGCCCAAATCTGTAGGTTGGCCACATGAACAAAATGTGCTGTGCCGAAAGTCTTGGGGTTACCAGTGGGTTACCCTTTTCCTTTTGCGCCCCGGTAGGTGCACCCACACATGTCAGGTACCGTTTTTTTCAGGACACCTGTGGGAGCACCTAACGGGGGCGCAGAAGGAAAAGGGTAACCCAAAGCTAACCCCAAGCCTTTCGGCACAGCACATTTTGTTCATGTGGGCCACCCACAGATTCCGGCCTAGTGTGTCGAATCCAGCAAGGAAAACAGGGAACCCCATGCATTTCTGAAAAGAAGACACCCGTGGGAATCCACAGAGGTCTGACATACGCAAATCGGCCCAGAATTTATTAACCAGAACCCCCGGCAAAAACCCACATGGGAGAAGGGTGCCCAAGGCAAGGGATATTACCGCCGACTTTGCTGGAGCCCTGGCTGCCCTACGTTACAGATTCTTCCCACCAGGGAGTCCCAGCAGTGTGCCAATACCTCCCCGAAGGGAAAAGCTGTAATGCAGCCCAGCCACAACTCCAGGACGGTTGGAGGTGATGTGCCTGGCCTTGGACATCCATGTACCATTTGGGTGTACCATCCCCTAAGCACAGCAGCAGCTCCAGCGAGCCCCGGCAGGATCCCCATTCCTCGCCAGAGGTTATATCTGTAACATAGCACAGCCAGAGGTGGAGCCTCGGCTTGCAAATGGACAACCCACATGGGAGGTATCAGCTCCCAGGGAATTACCAATGTTCTGCTGGCATGGGGAGCAATTTGTGTCCTGCCCCTGCAATTGTGTCCCAGTCCACCAACATATCTGCCCAGACGGCCCATTCCTACCCACACCACCAACAATCCAGCCCCAGTCTCACCCACCCCACTGAGAGTGGGCCCTAACCATAGAATAATAAAAAAACAGTACTCACATAACGTTGCAGCTGCTTGCGTAGAAAAAGCAGTAAACAAAACAAAAAACATGTGTTACCTACGGTCACACCAGCAAAAACAAATAAATAATTTTCAAAAATGCCCCCCCCCTTGCAAGCCATCCCTGGTGGTCTAGTGAACCTCACCCCCCCCCCTCCAGTGAAACCCCATTTGCCCCTTCCTACGGGCAGATATCTGCCTTGAGGCAGGCCTGCATGAGGTACCTCTGCCACCTATTTTGGGTGAGGGGGAGAGGGCCCCAAAAATTGTGGGACAGGCCCCCCAGTGGGTAGGGCAGTAAGGTTTAGGCACCCCAGGGCCAGATTGGAACACCAATGTGCCCCTCTGCGCCAAGGCAAGATTAGTAAAAAAAGAAAATAATTCAAAATGGCAGGCTGCTCTTTAGCGGGGGCTGAGGGGCCCCTACACCGCTGGGGAATTTTCTAATGTGAGGGGGTGTACCTCTGTACCCCCACCCAATTGGAGGGGCAGCGCATCACATGTAGCCCTCCTCGGGGGCCTATAAGGGGAGGGGCTGTCCTACACTCCACCCTGAGCTCAGGTGTCCGTTCCTAGGAGCAGATATCTGGTCCTGGGGGGGGCTGCATGACATGGCACCCACTCCGTTGAGGGTGGGGAGGGGGCAACGCCCCATCCCATTAGAAAATTCCCTGTCACTTTGGGGATCCCCCAGCCCCCCAAAATGCTTTCCACCATTTTCACTTTTTTCCTTTGGTACCCCAACTCTCCTTGGCGCAGAGGGGCACATTGGTGTGCCAATCTGGCCCCGGGGTGCCCAAACCTTACTGCCCCACCCACTGGGGGGCCTGGCCCACCATTTTTGGGGGCCCTCTCCCCGCTCACCCCAAATGGGTGGCGGGGCACCTCATGCAGGCCTCCCTGGGCCTCCTACAAACGGCTGTGTGAGATACACCTCCCCTCCATTTGGGGTGGGGGGGAGGGGGCCCCCAAAAATTGTAGGACAGCCCCCCAGTGGGTGGGGCAGTAAGGTTTGGGCACCCCGGTGCAAGATTGGCACACCAATGTGCCCCTCTGTGCCAACGCAAGTTTTGTTAAGTAAGAAAAAAATGGAAAATGGTACACTACACTTTAGGGCGGGCTGAGGGGCACCCTAGACGGCCAGTTCATTTTCTAATGTAATGGGGGGTGACTCTCTACCCCCCAACACCAAATGCAGGGGGGACATCTCATTCAGCCCTCCCTGGGGGCAGATAAGAGGGGGGCATCTCATGCAGCCCTCCCTGGGGTCAGATGCCCCTTCCTAGGAGCAGATATCTGCCCCCAGGCAGGGCTACAAGGGGTGCCCCCATTTCCCCTTGGGGTGAGGGTGAGAGGGCCGCCCCCCCTATTCTGTAAAATAAATCCCTGGTGGTTAGTGGCCTCCCCACTCCCACCCAAAATTCCTTTTTTTTCATTTTGCCCCCTTCCCTGGGGGCAGATGATCAGCCATCTGCCCCCAGGGGGGCCCTAACCTGCAGGCCCCATCCTTTGGGGGGCCTGCACACTTATTCCTGGTGGTCCTCCCCCCACCCCCAATTGGATGGGGGGCCACCTCATGTACTCCTGCCTGGTGGCATAAATATGCCCCAGGGAGTGCTGCAAGGGGTGCCCCCCCTTTCCACTTGGTGTGGGAGGGGGACGTCCACCACCCTTTCAGGGGGGCAAACCCTCCCCCCACACCCCATTCCAGTTGTTTTTGTTTTTGTTTTTTCTTTATTTTTTATTTTGCTCTTTTCCCTGGGGGCAGATGATCAGCCATCTGCCCCCAGGGTTTATCAGATATGTGATCCCATGCTTTGGGGGCCGGGGCTTACTGTAAGCAGCACCCCTTCCCCCACGTCACAAAACCTATCCCTGGTGTCCAGTGGGATTGCTGGTCATGGATGGAGCGTTCTGCGCCCGATCCATCACCAGCAATGCCATCATAAATGGTGTCGTTGGAAAGGGGAGAATTTCGCCAACGTGAAATTGAAGGTAACCCAACCCCCGGGCAGTGAAGGGGGACCGCCCCCTCTCATAGCCCGGGGGTTGGATTACAATTTGTTGCCGAAAAGGACAAGTTATCTCGTCCTTGGCCACAGGGAGGGAATTCCAAGGACGAGATACCATGTCCTTGGCACTAATGAGGTTAAGGGTTACCGTCAGACTTGTGATGAGGTCCATTGCAATCTAAAAGAGAAACCGTTTTAGACTTTGTCTCACCAGTACTTAATCGGCAGTGTTTTTGATATTCTGAATGTACATATGACATGTTACATTTCTGTTATATTTATTGTCAATGCAAAATAAATGTTGTTATGCTCTATTCGGAGGAAAACAAGGTCTGGATGTCTAAACAAGTGAAGAGACTCAAGCTAAGCTAAAGGAATTAGATAGCATCTAGTGTTATATATTTGTATAGTCAAGTGGAAAACTTTTTCCTGTCTACAATGTTGATGGACCCCTGTTTCCACTGATGTAGGGGTTTGCCCTTATGTTTTAATGTACAAACAAATTGACAACACTCAATAATCCCTCTTACTACTGGACATATCAGCTGCTTTCGATACGGTTAACTCACAATTATTATCAAGACACTGGAGGAATCCAGCATTCAAAGCTCTGCACTACTATGGCTGAAATCTTTCCTCACAGATCGAACTGAAAGAACCCACATTCCACCAATTACATCAAATACATAAAATATCACCTGCAGTGTAACAAAGATCAAGCCTCTCCCTATTAATCTTCAACATTTAAATGATGCCCCTAACAAAGCTCTTTCAAACCCACAGATTGACACCAAAAAGTAGCCAACACATCTTCAAGATGATGAAAAACAGTGACCCTGACAACACCCTCAATAAGGGCGTCACCGACATAAACACCTGGATGGCAAACAACAACCTCAAACTAAAACCAACCAAAACAGAAAGGATAATCATCCCACGAGAAGACAGTCCAACATACACACCCCACACTTGGCACCCGAGCATTGGAACCCAACCATAGATGTCAATTATGACAATAAAAATGGGATACCTCAAGGACAGCAGTCTCAACTTGGAACCACAAAAAAACACAACAGCAAGAAAAAATGTCTGCCACCTAAATTTAATTAGCGGCATCCTCCCATACCTCAATTTCACACACAAAACTCTTGATATAATCTCCTTGTTATTATCTAGGGTAGGTGATGCAAATAGTCTCTACCTACGAATGCCCGGACAGTTCACCAAAAAACTATAACACATCCAAAATACTGCAGCACTACTACTCCTGAGTCTAAGTAGAAGAGAACACATCACATTGACCCTAAGAAGTCTACACTGGCTATCAGTAAACAAACACATCCAATTCAAAGACCTATGCATTGCACACAAAGCATTACATGGACAAGGAACTGAATTTACCCAAGCTAAAATCACCTGGTACCAACAGAGAAGAGACTTGAGATCTAGCATCAACCTCCAAATAGAACCAAGACGGTATGAGAAAAGAACATTCGGAGGAACCACCTTTTCCTGTCTTATCAAACTATGGAACTCAATCCTGGAGGAAATAAGAAGACCATCTAACTTTCAGGAAACAACTAAAAACCTGTCTATTCAATTGACCAAAGATAAACATAGACGATCTATATAACAACCACCCAACCCATACAATGACTACTGCTACAAACCATAAGCTGGAAACAAGGAAACACGGGGTAAACACAGAATGAAAAACTATGAACCTAGCTACAAATATCCAGAGTTCACACAAAAGCCACTAACCATTTATCTCATCCACACAATATCACACAATGAAAACACAGGTGTACACAGTTCACAATTATTTCAAATTTCTACCCCTTGTGTAGCCACACTTAAGCTTGCCCTCCAACATGTCTAGCTCAGCCCTATTGGTTTTCTATCCCTAGCAATTGCTGGTGGATCGCTAATCTAGGGTGAGGGGATAGTAGTCAAGGAAACTTGCCCTATCACTAGGTAGTCACCAAAACATTAATAAGTTGTTTTCTTTAGGATTTCTCAAAGCAATTAGTATTTGTGTGTATAGTTTGCTTCACAAATGGAACTCTTCATATTTAAATATTTTCCTTTGTTGGCTGGTATCACAAAGGACAGATTGCACCCAGCCATTCTAATCTGGTGCAATGTACACTCACAACCCACTTTCTACCCGCCTGGGAGAAAAATGAGCAGATGTAACATGAGTATTTATTTTCATCAAAGTGCCCCTTAGTGATATCCCTTCTCTGCAAAAGGGTCACGTGTTGGCCGACCGGTTTCAGTGGCTACAAATTATTTTCCACTTTCTTCAGGGCCACAGCATGTGTTGCCATGTTGTTTTGATAAGAGGGTTCTCTCCATTCACTCTTATGTTCACCCACCTGCAGATAGTACAAACCTTGTGGAGGGGGGAGGACAGTAAGCTTAATTTAAGTATCCGTACTCTGGTCACTATTGGTTTGACAATTATAAGTTATCATTCTCAGGCAAGTGCCATAACTTACCCTATGTTTGGCTTTTGTCAACATCAGGGAGTGTAGGGACTTGCAAAGATAATTAATTCCTGGTCAGGTCACAAGAGCCAGAGACCTTGCTTTCACACGACCAGCGTTTGTGTATTTTGTATTATTCTGATCTAGTGTGCCTATTTCGTGGCATCAAGTCCCGTGGAAACGTCCTGCTTGAAACAGCGTACCAGGCGCACAACGTGCGATGTGAGCGCAGGGATCTTATCTTACCTACTCAATCCGATCGCGGTGGAGAAGTCGCTTCAGGTATCCTTGCGGTGTTCATTTGCGTGGTCTTGTTTGTTTTCATTAATATGGCCCGTGTGCATGCGCGGTAGAAAGCAGCTTGCTAGAAAAGGGACTACCACAGGATGGCGTAATATGGGTGCTATCTTTTAGTGTGGTTCGAGTATTTTGATTTTATTGTTTTAGGTTCCAGAAACGCCTGCGGTTTTACAAATACCTGCAGTTCTTTAAGTATCTCAGAGGCACACAACTATCTTAGGAGTCTACGTGTTTTATATATCTCGTGTATTGTGCATATGTATGTGACACATGTTTGCTTATGAAGAAATGCTCCAAATTGCTCAGGCATACTTTGCCAGGTGTGTGTAAGCAAATGTTATACTTAGTGAGGGGAACTACTAATGACTCATATAGATATCAAGGAAGAGAATACATCTGTGCTTAAGATCTGTGGGATCATTTGTGTGCCTCAATCTCAACTCCGTCAACCAGGGATGCCCTGAGATAGTACTGGATCATTGCTTATACAGTTGCTAGGGTATGCCAATTGGTCTGTTCATTCAGGCCCAATTTCAGTTTTGAGGCGGAACGCCCAAAGTTGTTCACGTTTGTATCGCAGGGTATGTATGTTCCCACCTCTTTTGGGGATGTGTAATTTTTCAATGATAGTCCAGGTGAATGACATAAGACTGTGCTGTTTGGCAGTGAAATGTTCCACCAAAGGGGCATTCATTTTTTTTTTGTGTGAATGCATGATCTGTGCTCTGCCATCCCTGTTCTGATTGGGCGTGTGGTCATCCCCACATAGTGTAGACCACATGGGCACGTAATTAGGTAAATGATGTTACTGCTGTTACAATTGTTTAACATTTTTTGTGTCCATGGGAAATTCCAACCAATGTCTATAGTTGTTATCCTGGCTGTGCTAGGGCATGACTACATTGTCCGCATGGAGTATGTCCAGTTCCATATGCTAGTGGTTTTCCGTTCTCTTGGTTCCTTGTACGTTTTTATCATTGTGTCTCGCAGGTTCCTTCTTCTTTTGATAGCAAACCAGGGTTTTTCAAGTGTCATTTCTCCAACATTTAAGATGGGCCATAGTTTCAAAATCTCTTTTTTGAGTTTATTCGCCATCGGGGAGAAACTTAGCACAGCCGTGATTTTATCATTCGACTCCGTCCTTCTTCCTTGTTGTTCCAATGTGGTGTCCCGTGGTATATTTTTGCCTTTCTTTCTGGCTTGTTTTATGGTTCGCCAAGGATAGCCCCGAGCGTTCAATTTCTCAGCTAGATGTCTGGATTGTATATCATAGTCCAAGGTACTGGAACAGTTCCTGCAGTACCGGAGGAACTGTCCAAAAGATAGGTTTGTCCTTAAGGTGACTGGATGATAGCTTGGATGAAGAGGAGCAGGGAATTCCTATCCATAGGTTTGTTGAATACCTTGCTGATTATCATTCTGTCCTTGATCTGGAGGCAGAGGTCTAGAAAGTGAATATAGTCATGGCTGTGGGTTTCAGTAAAAGTCAAACATCTGTTCTGTTCATTCAACCATGTCATGAAGTTCGTCTTCATTGCCATTGAACACCATCAGGACATCATTGATATATCTTGTCCACACTTCTATCCTTTCTGTAATGATGTTGGGAATTCCATAGATAATTTTGTCCTCAATGGCTGCTACATACATGGTAGCGAAACTGGCTGCAAACGTTGCAACCATCACAGTACCTGACGTCTGCTTGAAGAACGAGTCTTCGTAAAGGAAGATGTTTTTTGTCAGGGCAATCTCTGCCAAATTCATGATTAGGGTCACTGGTGTCTCTATCCATGGGGTTTTGTTCATAAGAACCCTTTTGCAATGTTTCCATCTGTGGTACTTTCGTATATATATTGACTCTATATCTTGGGTCACTAGTAATTGTGAGTCTTGATTGAAGGCTTGATCCTTGATGAGGTAACGTACTGCAGTAGTGTCCTTCAGATATGATTTCATCTTGCACACTTCTGGTTTGAGAAGTGGTCGCCAAATTGGGACAGTGGTTCCAATATGGACCCTATCCCTGACACGATGGGCCTGCCTGGTGGCGGTCTTTTTTCTTTATGTATTTTCGGCAGTGTGTAAAATGCAGGTTTTCTAGGTGTTCTTGGGTTGAGGAATTCAAATTCTTTATTGCTTATATGCCCTTCCGCAATTTCTTCTTCTAGGATTGGTAAAATCAGCTGTCGAATATTCTCTGTGGGATTGCTTCCGAGTTGTCTATAGCTTGTCTGATCCCCAAGTAGATCTTGGACCATGTTTCTGTAGTCCACTGTGTCCATTAGGATGGTTGCACCACCCTTATCAGCCGGTTTTACGGTGATATCGTCGTTTTCTGCCAGAGATTGTAAAGCCACTTTCTCTTTAGTTATAAAATTGTTGTAGCCTTGACCTTGAGTTTTCTCCAATTCTTCCAATTTCTTCAGAATCGATTTCTCAAATGTTACCGACTCGGGAGTAATGCCATTGGGCGGTGGAAAATGGGTGGATTTTCCTTTCAGGTTGGTTGCACTTTTTTCTTCCCTTGTTGTAACATTGCCAAAGTATTGTTTTAGGTGTATTTTCCTAACCAATTGTGCTAGGTTGATAAGGGTTTGGAAGGGGTCATGGGTGGCAGTGGGAACAAAGGATAGGCCTCTCTCCAGCAGTTTATATTGATCTCGGCTTAGTCTATAACTCGATAAGTTGATCACTAGAGACATAGGACCTCATTAAGAGAACCGCGGTAAAAACCAATCCTTACCGGCATGGAGGCAATACCGCGTCCGAGTAGCACTGACGCTGCTAACAGCGGCAGATTACGAGAATGTGTGCATGCGTGTACCAGCATGCCGGTAACGTCCCTACCAGCATGCCGTTAATGACCCTCAGACCCCCATTAGCGGCATCATGTAATGCGCTGACACCCCCTCTACCTCCGTCCACCCCTAAATAGCAGAATCGGAAGCAAGATCATTGCGCCGGAACGGGAAATGCAACAGCGACCATCTTGGAAAACACAATCCATTGCAATCCTCCACACACAGGACCTAGATCCCCAAACCACCACTTACATCTCCACCAGAATGCCAAAGGCTATCAAGAAAGGTGCCTCCCTTGAAGATGAATTGAATATGTTGGTCGACACTTTGACCCAGAATGCTAATGTGGTTTTTGCAGCAGACCTCAGGTGACCTGCACAAATCAAGAAAAAGGAGATATGGGAGGAAGTGGCCAGAATGGTCAGTGCAGTCGGCACCACAGCCCGCACGGTTACAGATGTGAAAAAGCGGTGGGATGACCTACGCTTCCGTGTGAGGAACATAATATCCGCTAATCGGAGCCAGGGTCTAGTAACAGGCGGCAGCGCCCACTCCCCCATCAAGCTCACCAGATGGGAGGAATCATGCCAGTACCATCGGCATGGAGGGCATTGAGGAAGTCGGAGATATGGAGTGTGGAGTTCCGTCATCGGCAGATGGAGGTGAGTGTCCACACAAACCGTAGGAAACCAAAGCATGATGGTGGCATACAAATGTGATAGAGACATGAGGCAATGCATGGGCCATCACACACATATGGACTCATCCCTGTTCAGATGCTGTCCCCAGCACTGTCACATCAACATGCATGCAGCATACCAATGTCATACCTGAAACACACCCCACAAACAGCTAAACAGCATGTGTCACACTGCACGCAGTCCACAACACACAGGAATGTCACACAGCATACACCACCTTACACATGTGAGAACCTGACATATGCCTTAATAACCCCCCCACATAGCAAGCAACCAGTATGCCACAACTCCAAGACAGCATTTCATCACATGCGTACAACTGCACCAATACCAAAGTATGCATGATGCATGTACAACCATCACTAATGCCGTGCCTCTCGCGGTCCCCCACAGGCACAGATGCTGACAGCGATGGTGAGGATACTGCAGCACAGGCCAGGACACCAGCAAAAAAGGCCAGGGATGACGGCACCAGACCATCCACATCAAAGGCCACTAGCAAGCAGCAACTGCTGCCCAAACCAAAACTAATACAACATGAAAATGCACAGGCGCGGCAAACTACTGCTGCAATACCACTAGAAGGAACACAGGAGATATCCACTGATCCAGAGGCAGTGGCAGATGGGACCCTGTCAGCCGCAAACAGCTCCATAGTGGAGGCAGCTGCCTCAGCGCCCCTGAGCGGAGATGAAGGACAGTGGCAGGTTGAGGAATGCTTACCTGAGGACGACAACCTGTCCAAGGATGGTGCACGCACACCGACCCCAGATAGCACCCCTCTGCACTAGTCATGATGAGAGGCGATCCAAGTGGCCTGGAGCTCCGCAGAGGAAAGACCTGCATTGGGCCCCTCAGCAGTTGTCCCGTCCACCTCCACAGCCATCCGGGACGGAGAGGGGTGCATGGCCCATATTCAGGGGTGGCAGCAGGAGCTCACGGAGCTCGTCAAACAATATGTTGCTGATGGTGCCTTGACAAGGCAGGAGGCACATGACAACACTGCGGCCATGACAGGGGCTGATATGTGAGGGGCTATCAGCGGTGATGCAGGTCCTGGCCAGGATTGCTCAGGCCTTGGAGGTGCAGCGTCCTGCCCCAACAGTGGAACATGCAGGCACGGCGTCGTCTACCAGCTCAACCCAAACGAGCCCCGTGCATAGATCTGCACACACCATGCGGTGCTCTGATATGCAGCCCCCAGAGGCCGACAGAGGCTGCCAGTAGCAGGGGCAGCCTGCATGTGCGGACTTATATTGCAAAGATTGACTTGCATTGCACATCATGTGTGGGGTGTTTTGGGGGGAGGGGGATGAGGGAGGGGGTGTTTGGGGGAGTAGTGGGGGAGGGTGGGAGGGCGTGTGTGGGGGAGTTGTGGGGAAAGGGGGGAGGTGGTGTGTGGGGGAGTTGTGGGGGGAGGGTTGGTGGTGGAGGGCCAATTCACTATGCTGAAATGTTCTGTTCAATACAACCGTTGTGTTTGAAAAAGAAATCACAAGTGGACATTGGTTATTTCTCATGTGTCCATTCAATGCATTAGAGTGTACAGTGTCCATCTACCACCACACCCTGTGTCCATATGTACACGATCCCAGTGCCCAGAGTACAGCCACCATTCCACCCTCTGCATCCCTGTCTCTCATTGAAATTGTCAAGCACTGATTGGCGCACCGTACGTCCATCTGGTGCATGGTACCCTGGCCGTCGTGCGACATCTACTCCCTCCTCATCCTCATCCATACACGGTGCTTATTGGTCAATGTCCAGTGACAGATGTACATTCCGCCGGATGCACATGTTGTGCAGCATGGCACAGACCATGATGATCTCATCCAGCCTCTCAGGCCCATAGAGGAGTGCGCCAACAGGCCTGCTGAGGCAGCAGAGCCGTACCTTCAACAGGCCAATGGTCTGCTGGATCACAACACGGGTACGGGAATGAGCCCGATTGTAGTCCTCTTCGTGCCTGTCCTGCGGATTCCTGACAGGGGTGAGGAGCCATGGAACCAGGGGATAGCCAGCTTCACCGGCATGGCAGCACAATAGTTTATGAGTGGGGGGTGTGTACTCCATGTCATGTGTACTAAGGCTGTACATTGTTTATATTGGCACGCAGGTTATCACAGTTGTCAGGCACTGGCTACACATATGCGCAACTATCTGGCCTGTTCACTACTTGGCGACAACATGGTGTAGGGCAAGTGTGATTTACAGGACTGAGGGGCCTTCATATCGGACTCACCAAGCAACCAGATGGAGTGAGAGGGAGCATGATGTGGTCACAATGAGGGGTGTGGGCTGCTTGCAAGTCTCACATGTTGGCATTGTTGTGCCGCAAGGGTGAGTGGGTTGACATTTTCAGTGTCATGTTTAGGTTGGGATGTTTAGGGGAGAGTGTTTTGCAGTATGGGCAGTGTCCAGTCACCATCCCATTCTCACCCAGGTTGAGTATGCATCTAACCCACCCCACACACACTGCCATGGGCCTGTGTGCAGACTCACCCAGGCACGTTGTGCAGCCTGTTGCTCCATGTGGTGGGGTGGCAAGTAGTTCCACAGCACCTTGACATCATGTGTTCACCCCGGAATTCCTGCAAAGCAAAGTTTGATGAAATTGCTGGAGTCACATGCCATCTGCACTTTCATGGGGTGATATGGATTATGAATGCGGTACACCACCTCCATGGCATGTGAGGTTACCAATTCCACATGGGTGCAGTCGAGGGCACCGAACCGATGTGACATGCCTGACAGTGCTTAAAAGGCCATTTTTGTGTCATTCACCTCCTGGCCAGTGCGTGCTTGGAATATGTAGTCATTTGCGTGCTTCGGGAGGGCATCCAGCACTTGGTTCAGCATGCATGTTGTACAGGGTTGTGATATGCTATGCAGCTGACCCACTGTGTGCTGGTAGGTGCCTGTGGCCAGGAAATGGAGCACTGTTACTACCTTCAGTGGAGGTGGGCTGGCGGTGCATATTTCAATCAGGCTGACCATGTTGTTGTGTCTCATGTCCACAATGGAGGCGATGATGTCACGGTCCTGGTGGTACTGGGTGTGGATCTGCACAGGGGTTTGGTTGTAAGGACTGGCGCTGATGTGAGGAATTGGTGGATGTCTACATGGAACCAGTGGCTGCACTGGTGGTACTTGCTGGGGCTGTCTCACCCTCCTTCTCCTCCTGCGTCTCCTCTGATGTGCTGGTTGTAGTTGTTGGTCATGGAGTGGCAATGCAGGCATGTCCTCCAACCACGAATGTGCACCAGCAAGTGTGATCATATTGGTGTAGGAAGGCGTGTGGGGTGTGGGTGTGCTCCTTTTGTGGTTGGCCAGGCTCCATTACCTCCACCTGTGCTGATTATGTCCACCTGTGGCATTTGGATACACATCAGTTTGCTTTTAGCGTGTGCTATGGAATGGCGGTGATGCCGGCATCGTGGTATCCCTAATTATCGCCTTTGAGATGCCAGTATTGCCGGCCCGAAGGGGAGCATGCCCGCGCATATGCCTGTACAAGAGGCACGGTCTCAGCGGTGGCGCTGATACCGGGATGTCTACTCGTAATGGGCCGAAGCTGTAAACGGTGCTGGTATTCCCTTACTGGCATCATTTTTCCATTACCGCAAATCTCGTAATGAGGCCCATAGAGTTGGTGTCTTCTGGCTCATTGTGTGATGACTGTATACTCTCAAATGTATCATTAGGTAGTGTCATATTTCTTAAATGTGTTGCACTGGTGGTGAGTTCCGCCCGCGTCCTCTGCTCCGTGTCACCCGTGGGGACTGATTCTGCCCCTGCTGTTGTTGTTGTTGCCATTGGCCACCCCCTTTGTTTTTTGGTTTCCCTTGCCCTCTGTTGAAAAAAGGAGGGATTTGATTCTCGTTCTTGCCAGTGTTGCTTGGTAGTGAAAAGCCCACATTTCTATTAGTTGTATTGTTCCCAAAGCTATTAACACTCAAAGTGCTTGGTCCACTCCCACCTGAGCTCCCTGAGCGGCCACTAGAGAAAGTCCAGTTATGGGGTCTGGGACTTTGTGCGATTATTATTATAGTTATTAGGTTGTTGTTGTCCACTCGGCAGTATCATGTTTTCATAATGTCGTATATGTTAAGTTGATAGATCCTTTTTTCAGTTTAAGGACTTTTTTATTCAGGTAGAATTCATTAAAATCTTTCATGGCACGATCTAGTTCTTCCAGGCTTTTCTTGAAGCTCGCCAGTGTATGGGCTGTTTTCAGTGATTCTTGCTTCTCCTCAATTTGTAGCCACTGAAACTGGTCAGCCAACACCTGATCCTTTTGCAGAGAAGGGATAGCACTAAGGGGCACTTTGATGAAAAGAACTACTTGTGTTACATCTGCTCATTTTCCTCCCAGGGAGGTATAAAGTGGGTTGTGAGTGTAAATTGCACCAGATTAGAATGGTTGGGTGCAATCTGTCCTTTGTGATACCAACCAAGATCGATCCTCTTCTTCTTTTTCAGATATTTTAAACAGTAGCCAGCATGGCCCTGGAATTTTTTTTTTTTTTTTTTTTTTAAGTGTATTGTTGCAGAACAAAGGAACATATTTAAATAGAAAGAGTTCCATTTGTGAAGCAAACTACACACACGAATGCTAATTGCTCTTGAGAAATCCTAAAGAAAACAACGTATTAATGTTTTGGTGACTAGCTAGTGATAGGGCAAGTTTCCTTGACTACTATCCCCTCACCCTAGATAAGAGATCCACCAGCGCTTGCTAGGGATAGAAAACCAATAGGGCTTAGCTAGACATGTTGGAGGGTAAGCTTAAGTGAGGCTACAAAAAGGGTAGACATTTCAAAAAATTGTGAACTGTGTACACATGTGTCTACATTGTGTGATATGTAATCTGGGGGTAACAACAGGTGTTTATCCCTATTAGTCCAATTTCGTACTTTATATTTCTCATCCACACAAACCACACTTCCCACCTATAACACACTCCGTGAGGGCTAGTAAATCAACTCACCAAAACACATAAGATGCACATCGCTCTCTGACCAAGCTACAACCCCAATAAGCTCTGACAATAAACAACTCATACACGGGACACCGCCCTACTGGACAGAACAAACCCAGTACACAAAACAAAACAATCCCACTAACTTCACAGACACAGATGCCAGTTTCTCCTTGTTCTACACGCATTAACAGATGAGCACAACATATATTCTTTCCCTCTCTCCCACACTAATCAACCAACCCACGTTTCCTTACAGAACCACATGAGCCCTTGGAGACCATGAAAATGGAAGAGATGATCGCTATAAATCATTTTAACATAACATATATCCATTGGGCAGGCAGATGGTGGTGTGATGGTGATGTCAGCTCCTTATTGGTTTCTTCACAGTTGTTGGCCCATATCAGTTACTTGTATCAGGCGTCAACGATGGGAGAAGTGTGGTGCATTCAACACATCTAATAAGTGAATCACAGCAATTATTGGTAGATTATGTGTATCAATTGTTGTACATAATTATTTAAAAATGTATAATTAAAATTGATAATATGTAATTTGAGTATGCCAATCAATAAATGGGATCTTCCTAGCAATTTTGAAATGTAGATAATCTCTCATATTTTGCTTTGAATTTAATTGGTTTAGGCAGAGATTCCTTTTGTTTAGATGGAATTTTTTATCAAATTAAGAATAGCATGATGAAGAGAATTAGAAGTGGACAACTATTTTGCAATGTTGTACAATATGTTGTCAGTAGGTTTTAAGTCCCAGAAGTGTTGTTACAATTTAATGTATGATTGCTTTATTCAATGTTTACAAATGTTGTGTACCCCCTCTACTGAGGACGAACATGGTTCAAATAACCCGTTGTATGGGGTGTACCCTAGTGAGGAGGGTCAAGAGCCACATTTTAGCACACAGCTTCCTTCACAGAGTAGAAATATATAATTGCACATAAGTCTGATCTGTAAGGATATTTGGCGTGTTACAGCACAAAGTACAGCACTACTGCACAGGTAGCAATTTTTTTTTGATGCAGCACCACCACATGGGTGTGGTGCATTGCTACATGTGTTGCCAGAGTAACATGGACATATAAGTAAAGACAGGCTATTCAGTCAAAAACGATTTTTACATTTAAGATGCAAATCTATTTTTACAGTTAAAAGCACACATGTCCACATTCAAAAATGCACACTATTTTTCACCTGAAATGCCTATGTTGCAAGAGACACATTTGAAAATTAATAACTAACCTTATTAATAACTAACCTGACTAATAAAACTTCATTTAACATAACCCACTAATAAAAATGTGTCTCCACTGCAGAATTAGGCCTACTCTGAAAGTGAACTTTTAAACGCACATTCATTTTTTTTTCTCTGCTGCCCTGTCCACATAACTACAGGAAGCAAAGAGCTCGAAGGAACAGGAAATCAGTTTGTTACAATTTTTACTGTAGAAATGAGCCATTGTGTAGTGAGGGAGGAGATTACATGATTGATTCTGATTGGAGCAGCGTCATAGCAAGTATCATGCTAGAGGCTGTGATTAGAGTTTTGCTGGGGAAGCTTGAGGAGAGGGGGAGAACAATCGAGATCTTGCAGTGCTGGGAGAAGGACCTGTTTCCTCGCTGAAGCATTCCTGCTGCAAAAGCTGAGAATTCCAGGCAATAACCCCGGTTTGAGAACAGCAGACGCTTGTTTTCACTGGGGTTAATCTTCAAGGGAGCCAAATTCAGAAAGAGAATAGCCGGAGAAAACTGATGCTGAACAGATAAGGTAATTACAGAAGTGTGGGAGCTGTGCCAAAGTGTGCGAAACTGTTCAGTCAGTGTATTCGAAGGAGTCCCAGTCCCTTATCAGCATATTTAATGTTACCAATTGAATATATTCTCGCAGTTCTCTGTTCATTTTATCACAAATAATGTTGTACCATTTCATTTATTTCTGTAAAAAAGGGTTAAACTGTGTTTAAAGGAAATTTCTATAATACAAAAATATTTGAAAACAGATAGCTAGTGTGTATTTTTTCTCTCTTTCATTTTGCATGGGAAAAGTTTTAAACGTGGGTAGATTTTTAAACAGTGCAATTGTCATTTTAAAACAGATGTGTGCATGATTATATTCAGTATGGACAGTTGTGAGTGACTGTAGCATAGCTTGTTGGAGGTACATGAGCCAACGGGAAGAGAGACTCTCTGGACATAGTTCCATACCGCATATAAGGTAGTGGAAATTACCACAAAAATACCACAATAGCCCATGGTGGCACACAACACTAACACTGAAAATGTGGTATCCCTAAAATGTAGGCCTGAGGTCTCTCTAGTGATCAAGAACAATCTAGATAAAAAACAAGGGATGTTGGATATTGGGGCCACAAATAAACCAACCACTATACCAACCAACCACGCAAATTATCGCGCACATTATCTAAATAGGTCTGAATTCTGAAATAATGCAATGTATTATTGTTATGTGTGATCCAATATGAATACAGAGAGTGATTATTGCTAAAGGTATTTTGGCGGTAAGAAAATACTGCAAAGCCCCAAATATCCACAAAATACCCAACATATTTATGGTGCGTTGCAGGCCAGGAAAGTGATCATAGAGTACCTACTGGGCGTGGCAAGCGTGTCTCACACTGCCATTTGCACATTAAAGGGAACCCATTTTATAATAGCAGTGTGCCACTAAAAAAAAATGTCAGAATGTCACAAAGGGAAACCACATTTTCAGACCTAGTGCAATATTTAGAGGCAAAGTTGTTTGCACATGGGACGTGGTCGTCGAACAGCACCTTAGAATGGCGTGGCCGCATTCAGGGTGAGGTGCAGAAAGAAAAACTAGATAATATTTTTGCAGAAGGCAGCATAATTCAGGTCTGCCTTACAAGATTATTGAATGCAGCCAATAAAAGTGCAGAGAAAGACTGTTTAATACGGCTATGCGGCAAAATATGGTTTATTTTGAATAAGTCCCTGCGAATGCAGGAGAATGATACCCAGCTAATAAACAGGTTAAAGACTGAATTAGATGGAGCAAGTAAAAATCAGGAAATGTTAAGAGCAGAATTGGATGTATGCCAAAAAGACATGCAATTAAAATGCAGAGACTTTGATGCTCAGTTATCCAAAAGCAAGAAACAATTTGAGGATAGTGAGCAAGAATTGGTACACTTAAAAGCCTTAGTGGACCACATTAGACAGGATAAAGATGAGGTTGTTTCAGAAATGCAGATTTTACAAAAAGAACATTGTGAAAAAGAATGTGATCTCCAGAGTGCAGAACAAGAAATGATTAAAATGATTCAAGAAAGAGACAAGAGAAATAAAGAGTTCAATGAATGCCAAATGCAAATGTGCGACATGCAGGAGGTGATTAATAAGATGAGTGATGAAAACAACTATTTGCAAAATGAAGCAAACAGACTCCTTAAAAGTGTAAGGACTTAGAACAGCAAATGTGCATTCCCTGGTCCCAGGAGAGGCGGCAGGGTACCACATTCAATGGAGTAGAGGTGAATTCTAGCTCTGCCCAAAGACCTAGTGCTCCAGTGACTGGACCGGTGACTGAACTTGGTTGCAGTGCCATTGGGGGATTTGATACTCCCATTGGGGGCAGCCACCAATCTCATACACCTGAAAACAGGATTGAATCACAAAATAGTGCAATTCCATGCATTGCAACAAGTAGCCCCATAAAAATAATGAAATCCATTAAAGCCCTGATCAAACCATTTAAAAAGGGAGGTGAATGCTGCATTGAGGATCACTTAGAAGCGGTGCATGACATTTTTAAAGCACTCCAGATACCTAAGGAACAGTACAGACAATATTTTCATTTAACTTTAGATGCCCCGACAGCCAGCATCATAAGGGGATTAAATGAACAGCAGAATATGATCTGGTTGGAGTTTGAAAAAGAAATTAGGCGTCATTTTTCTCCTTTTCAGTCATTGCAGGAGGCAAAGAAAGTCGCTTACACAATTACTGCTGGACCTAATACATCCCCTCGCCAATTTTTACAAGACTTAAAAAGAGCATTTTCTCGCTTTGATATATCTTTTGACCCAAATTCCAATGAGTTTAAAACTGCATACTTCTATGGGCTACAGAAAGACATCATATCCCAATTGGTCCGTGAATTTGACCGTGACAAGTCCCTTGAATGGATTGTACATCAAAGCACAAAACTATATGAGGTACTCTATTGTCAGGGTAGAGAAAGTAATAAAATGAAAGATACTAGACCTAAATCTAAAGAACCCTCAGCCACAGTAATGGAAATCAGGTCAGCCAAAATGTCCCTTGAGTCTGCTCAAAGCCAAGGTAAAAATAATGTGACACCTGAACAAAGGGGTAATCAACAAAGATCGCCATTTCCTGTACCAATGTTCCAATCACATGATCCTAGTAATAGAGAGAGCTACATCAGCCCTAGGTATTTAGGGGACAGACCCCGGGTAGGATATCGGCCTGATATGGCAGGTATGAACAATAACCAGAGACAAAATCAAGATCAAAGAAATGATGGGCCCTACCAGTCATTGGGGACACAGAGCAGATTTGATCCCAACACCATGATATATGGTAATCAGGATAGACCCTGATATGTGGATCGATTTACTGATAATGGAAATCAACATAGTGGCCAGTACCCACAATCTGAGAGACAGGACATGAGGCAAAACGTGAACTACAATCCACGTCAGTACAATGATTCCCCACCAGGGGACTATAATCAAAGGATGGGTGCAACCCGCTCCCCTCCACAAATGAATCAAGAGTTCAGAAACCATCCCAACCGACATCAATCACCTGAGAGGTATCAGAATAGATCCAATCAGGGGGAAAATAACCAATATCGACCTAGGCCACAGAAAGAGGATCCTAAAGAGATGGAAATGTTCCAGTGCCTTGAGGCCCAAGTGAAAATGTTAGCTGAGCAAATAGGAAAGCTCTATACAGCGCAAAAACAACCTTCCAAAGAGGGGGCTGATGGCCATAGCAATGACCCGGGGGCTTCCGAAAAGTGACTAAGTACTCATGATAACTGCAGTGCCAAAATGACAGATTGCTCTGATATAATTTTGCATAACGACTCTGAGATGCCTAATGGATTAAAAATGAAAGTGCCAGTAAATGAACTTGTGACAGAAAGTGCAAATACTTCTAAAAAAGAGGTACGGTTTAACCTAGAGCTAAATAAAACAGTAAAGATTTGAACAAATGAAAAAGAAACATTAGGAATTCCAAAAGAACAAAGGGACAGATTTAAGAAAAATGACTCATGCATGGGGAATACCAGTGAACAGGGAGTAAGTGGGGATGCTATAGCTCCTTCCCTGGGCAAGCAAAACAATGACCAAACACAGACAGAAAAAGGAAATACTCAAAAGGAGGGTACAAGTCAATCACCTGAAGAATTCTTTGAGCCACATATTTTTGAAGAGGCTGAAAGGGCTGGTATCACACTAAATGATCACAAATGCACAGAATTAAAAAATGACAAATTGCTGAATGATGTTGTTACACATGTTCAGTTGGAAGGTTGTAATGTGGTCTCTGATGTTACCCAGATGGATGGCGAACAGTGGCCACACTCCAAAAAACCTCTGATCATGGAGAAATGAATAAAGTCTCTCGCGCAGAAATGGGTAAAAAGGAGGGAAAAATGTCTTTCCATTTACCAATGTGCTTAGCCAAAAGTGAAAAAGACCCGAGAAAGGTGAGCCCTGAAATCAGTAAGAATTCACACTTCTTATGTGTATTAGAGGAAGTTGAGGACAGATATTATGCACCCATCACTGTAGAAGAAAAATGCCACACCTTTGCTATGATTGACACTGGCGCACAGGCCACAATTATGTCCAAGGAGCTGGTAAAGAGTATCAATGAAGGGAGACCCCCACAGAGTCAGATCACAGTGAAGGAAAATCAAGGTCCAGTGCATAACTTTAATGGGGAGGAGGTGCCCATCATAGGTGTAACTGAGGTTGACATAAAAATAGGAAAGCACAGAATGAAACAAGAGGTATTGATCACATCTATTTGTGAAATTCCATTTCTGGTGGGGGCAGATTGCCTGAAAAGATTGTCTCCTCTCATAGATGGGGTGAATGAAGTGCTGTGGTCCTTAACCAAAAAACCATTGAGGCCTAAGAAACTAAAATCACAAAACAGCAATATAAATGAATGTCACACCGTTGCCAAAACAAATGATGCTGTGGAGGTATATCTCCAGAATAGCTGCATACCTAGTGTCACTGTTATATTAATGTGTCAAGACAAAATGCAGAGCGACAATGAAAAACTACCTGTACAAATATACTTGGACCCAAGGAAAAATTGGCAGACTGCCATAGATGAGCACACATTACGTTTTTATTTAAAAGAGAAAACATGCAAACAGAATATTGCTCCTAAAACAGATTCAGAAAAACACATTACCACTCTGGCAGAAATACACATGGAAGATGAGCAACCATGGGTTCATGTTGGTATAAATGACTATTTTAAAACAATAAAAGCCACTTTAGCGCTTGGACTTGAAAGGAGTTTCATTAATGAGAAATTGTTGCAACAAATAATAAAGGAGAGGGAAGAAATCCCGAAATTTAGGATTAAAAACCAATATGTTTCTGGGTTGGACAGTCCAGACTTTGAAAACCGAATTGCAGGCAGATGCATGCTTAAAATTAGCATTGGGCAGAAAACAATTTACCATAATGTATGGATAGTGAGTGGAGCACAAAATGAATTTTACATGGGCAATGACATCATGCACAGAATGTGTATGGTGTTAGATTTCCTTAATCAAAAAATATGGTCACGCCTAGGTGGTCCGGCACCTGATTTTGAAGACAAAAGAAGGGCTTATCATTGTGCACAACTGGTTCCTTATGCAATCGAATTACACATGAGGAAAGATACTATTATTCCTGCATTTACAAAACAGTTTGCAATAACACTGAAATGCAAAAATGGACAGCAGATGAAAGGTTCTGATGCATTTGTATGCCTGAATGAATCCATAAAACAGCAAGGCCTGTATTATGAATACATTCCATTGGTAGACATTGGTGAAGGATCTGTAAAAATTATGGTAAATAATAAAGGTTGTCAGGATATTCATTTAGAGGAAAACTCCCCATTAGGAATGGCCATACAAAAATCACATTATACGGCAGATTTAAATAACATGGTGATTGGAAATATCCCTGAAAAGTATGTAGATGCCAAGGGTGAGTTGCCAGAACACCTGGATTCTCAGCCCAAAGGAATATTTAAAATTCATTCTGTGTATCCTTATGATTCAAATGAGACAGTGTGCTGCCATCAAGAGGATTGCATAATATTTAATTTAAATGAAACAGAAAATCAGCCCATTGAAGTGGAAGCTGATATGCCAAAATATTTAAAAGTGGCAGCTTTACAAAAAGACACAGCCACACGGTTAGAGGAAAGCGCCGAGATTCCTTTACAAGAAGATTTTCCAGAATTTTCCAAAATGGTAGAAGAGCAGATCTCCTTAGCGGATGCGTGTGAAAGCAATGAGGATAGGGACAATCTGAGGGAGATATTTATGGAGTTTAAGGATGTATTTGCAAAAGATGCTTATGATTGTGGTTTAACTGATTTACATGTGGCCACACTACCAGAAGGGTGTAGCAGAAATCCAGTGTTTGTACGCCAGTATAGACTACCGCTGGCATGTTTAGAATCATTGGCAGAGATTATTAAAAATTTGGAATCGCGGGAATCATCAGGCCCATTCATAGCACATCCAATACACCTATTTTAGGTGTGTTAAAGCCAAATGGTCAATGGCGGCTATGTGCAGACTTGAGAGAGTTAAATAAAAGAGTACCAGTATCTAGATGGCCACTGCCATTCATTGATCAGGGCCTAGCTCAGGTACATGGTTCAAATGTATTTACCACATTAGATCTCACCTCTGGATATTGGTGCGTGCCATTGGCAGAGGAGATACAACATTTATTTTCCTTTACATTTGACAGGACTCAATACGCCTGGCTTAGAGCTCCGTTCGAGTACATCAATAGTCGGAGTGAATTTGGTATATTTTTGAGAAAGGCCATGCCGGATGCAGCGGAAAGAGGAACAATAGTTTACGTGGACGATGTCCTGATAAAAAATGAAAGCCTGAAAAGCCATTTTGATGAAATAAGACATTTACTTGGCCAATTGCAGAAAGCAGGCGCCAAAGTATCTTTGCAAAAAGCACAATGGTGCAAGAAAAAAGTGAACTTTCTAGGGCATGAAGTGACTGAACATGGGCTAAATCCACAAAAGAAGAAAATAGAGGCCATACAAGGATTAAAAGATCCTAAAAATGTGAAAGGAGTAAAAAGTTTATTAGGGATGACAGGCTATAACAGAAAGTTCATTGAAAATTATGCAGAAATCACTCAACCATTGACTAAACTGCTTAAACTGAATACTCCCTGGAAATGGGAAAAAGAGCAGTCTGATGCAGTGGCTAAATTAAAGGAATGTCTTGTAAAGACACCATGTTTAGCATACCCCATAAAGGACAGGGAATTCTTTATAGAAATAGGTTTTTCTGAACATTGTATGTCAGCAGTGTTATCACAAAAACACGATTTGAATCACAAAACCATTGCCTATGCAAGTAAGGCATTTTCCCAAGTTGAAATGAAATGTAATGAATGTGAAAAGGCCCTATTAACCACTGTGTGGGCGCTACAACATTTCCGCCCCATTGTTCAGGGAGAAAAGGTGATTATTGAAACAAATCATCAACCTTTGCAATTTTTAGAGAGTAAAAGAATTAGATCAGGTAATCTAGCGCAGTCCAGAATCACGTCATGGACGCTGGCATTACAAGGTTTTCCTGTAGAAGTGAGATATGGACAAAATAAAAAGAACCCAATTGCTCAAGGGTTAGCTGACTTACATGACTGCGCAGCTGAACAAATACCAAATGAAATGGAAGTGGAAACTAGTTTGCAGGAATTTGAACAATCACCACACAAAGCTTTTGATGAAAAAACATGCAAGGATTTGCCAACTGTATATGTGGATGGTTGTGCTTTTCACATTGAAAATGACAGTAATAAACAATTAGTGGCAGGAATAGGAAATGTCTGGTTGAAATGTGAAGGCGTCCCCAGTATAGGGATGAGGATTGGAGCTAGGAGCAGTCAGGTGGCGAAATTGGCAGCCATTTATAAAGCAATTGCTACTGCAGTTGATAAAAAGTTCAGTGAAATTGTCCTGGTGACTGATTCTGACTATGCACGGAATAGCTTTGTGGAGTATTTGCCTGGTTGGAAAGCAAGAGGCATGGTTACCTACAACAAAAAGCCACTTAAACATGGAAAAATGATACAAGCCATAGACAAATTGGTGTCAGAGAATAATTTAACAATATACTGGAGAAACATTCGTGGGCATTTAAAAACACCAGGAGAGGATAAGGAGGGAAATGATAAGGCAGACCACCTGGCTAAGATTGGGGCTGTGATGGGAGAATTGCTACCTATTGATTATTTAATGGGTGAAATACAAATTGATGCAGTGACACGTTCTAAAGCACCAAAGGAGGTAGATCAACCGGTGGTGCAGTGGAGTCATGACACACCAGACCAAGATTTGATTGAGGCACAAAAGAATGATCGAATTTTGGGAATCTATTATAATCATTTGATAGATCCTGAACAAAATTCTTTAACAGAAAATGATTGTATGGGAAAAGAAGAGTTGAGGGTGCTATTAAAGAACAAAACACAAATTAGATTACAGGATGGACTCATGATTAGAGAGTCCATAACAGGACAAATACAGTGGGTAGTACCCCTTTCATTCAGAGGGCTAATGCTACACCATGCACATGATGCCATAACTGCAGGCCATAGAGGTTCACAAAAAACATTAGAAATACTAAAAGATTATGCTTACTGGCCACATATGTCCCAAGATGTGGAATTATATACTAGAGGATGTCTAGTATGCGCCCAATTTAAACCTGCTTCACCAATGCATAGAGCACCATTGATGAAAAGAGGCCTAACTCTCCCATGGTCAGATTTGCAAATAGACTATGTAGGTCCTTTAAAAAGGTCGAGCAGGGGAAACCGTGATATTTTAAGTGTGGTATGTTTGATGTCGAAGTGGATTGAATGCATTCCTGCACCAGATTGTAGTGCGCAAAACAGCAGCCACATTGCTGGTGAACCATGTGTTCTCAAGATTTGGGTTGCCACAAAGAATTGAGTCAGACAGAGGAAGTCATTTCACAAGTACTCTAATGAGTAAGGTATGGCAAATACTAGGTGTGAAAAGGAAACTACATATCGCATATCGGGCAGCGTCTTCAGGTACAGTTGAAAGGAGCAATAGGTCTGTTGTGGATATTTTAAAGAAATTTGTGGCAGATGCAGGTTCCAGCTGGGATTTACGTTTACCGTTGGTTTTGATGGCAACAGATCAACTCCTGCCAAAGCAACAGGTGTTAGCCCCCATGAGGTCTTGACAGGTAGGAAAATGGTATTACCACAACACCTACTATACAGAACACATGAGCAGACACTTGTGAGTGCATCCACAGTTCATGAATATATTGCTGAACTGAGGAGGCATTTGCAACATGCATTTGCTTTTGTGCAGAGAAATCTGGAAAGAGCTGCTGACAGTGCAAAGTCTTATTATGACAAAAAGACATCAGTAAAGGAATACAGTGTAGGGGATCAGGTGTACAAGTTTCATTTTGGAAAAAGTAAACAGAAAAATTCAGCCTGGCAGGGGCCATTTCGAATTATAAATAAGGTCTCTCCTGTAGTTTATAAAATTTTGAAAGATGAAGGTGAAACGGCAATAGAGCAGTTCGTCCATGTAAATCAAATCAAACCATGCCATCCCAGATATGAGATCAGGCAGCTTGAGCATGTAGAAACAGATAAAGTCCCTTGAACACAAAAAGAGAAAATAAATGGGTACAATCAGGAGGCAGTGACAGAGAAGTTAAAAAGTTGATTGTTATAATTGCACATAAACACTGTAATATATGTAAAAATATATAATATAAAATAAGTAAATAAATAAATAAATATATATAATGGAAGCTCATGGTTGGTGTGCAGAGAGAAAATGTATTAAATATTGAATGCTGTTTTATATGTGCTTGTTTTCTTTTTAACTTGTGTTTAATTTCAGGAAAAAAAAAAACGAAATGTTTTTACCAAGCATGTTTTATTTTTGGCAAAAGGGTGAAGTTAGTTTTGTGCTATGTACTTAATTTGTTTCTTTTCTATTTGATTTAGAACATTAACATTATTTGGTCGGAGGTTCCGGGATCAGAGGCCACGGGAGACGATGGAGTCCTGGAGTCCCCTGGATGAAGACCAAAAGATGCCTGCCTCCAGGTGGAGGTGAAGACAAGATAACCAGAATGCCAGAAAAGATGACTCCTATGGATCCAAGATTGCCAAGATGAAAGTGTACTCGAATGAACCAAATGACATTGCTGGTCGGGACATATCAAAGGCGGACAAGAGTCCTGACATATGGAGTTCCACGTATTTATTATTTTAATTATTTATTTTAATTTGTTATATTAATTATTTGTTTTAGTTAGTTGTTTTATTTTATTGTTTTTAATTGACTTGTAAAATCGAAACTTAGAGTAATGCCACTTCCACTGAGAAGGCAAATGTAGAACATTTTGTAAACTAATGAACTCAGATGAATACTGTGTTGATTGCAACTTTTTCATTGATGCACATGAATATTCATTTTGTTGGATTGCTATATTGTGAAAAGAAGAAAAAGAACAAGTTGTTTTTAGGAATTGGCTTGGATCGTAGCCAAGTTCTAAAAACAAAAGGAGGATATGTAAGGATATTTGGCGTGTTACAGCACAGAGTACAGCACTACTGCACAGGTAGCAATTTTTTTTTTGATGCAGCACCACCACATGGGTGGTGCATTGCTATATGTGTTGCCAGAGTAACATGGACATATAAGTAAAGACAGGCTATTCAGTCAAAAACGATTTTTACATATAAGATGCAAATCTATTTTTACAGTTAAAAGCACACATGTGCACATTCAAAAATGCACACTATTTTTCACCTGAAATGCCTATGTTGCAAGAGACACATTTGAAAATGAATAACTAACCTTATTAATAACTAACCTGACTAATACAACTTCATTTAACATAACCCACTAATAAAAATGTGTCTCCACTGCAGAATTAGGCCTACTCTGAAAGTGAACTTTTAAACGCACATTCATTTTTTTTTCTCTGCTGCCCTGTCCACATAACTACAGGAAGCAAAGAGCTTGAAGGAACAGGAAATCAGTTTGTTACAATTTTTACTGTAGAAATTAGCCATTGTGTAGTGAGGGAGGAGATGACATGATTGATTCTGATTAGAGCAGCGTCATAGCAAGTATCATGCTAGAGGCTGTGATTAGAGTTTTGCTGGGGAAGCTTGAGGAGAGGGGGAGAACAATCGAGATCTTGCAGAGCTGGGAGAAGGACCTGTTTCCTGGCTGAAGCATTCCTGCTGCAAAAGCTGAGAATTCCAGGCAATAACCCCGGTTTGAGAACGGCAGACGCTTGTTTTCACTGGGGTTAATCTTCAAGGGAGCCAAATTCAGAAAGAGAATAGCCGGAGAAAACTGATGCTGAACAGATAAGGTAATTACAGAAGTGTGGGAGCTGTGCCAAAGTGTGCGAAACTGTTCAGTCAGTGTATTCGAGGGAGTCCCAGTCCCTTATCAGCATATTTAATGTTACCAATTGAATATATTCTCGCAGTTCTCTGTTCATTTTATCACAAATAATGTTGTACCATTTCATTTATTTCTGTAAAAAAGGGTTAAACTGTGTTGAAAGGAAATTTCTATAATACAAAAATATCTGAAAACAGATAGCTAGTGTGTATTATTTCTCTCTTTCATTTTGCATGGGAAAAGGTTTAAACGTGGGTAGATTTTTAAACAGTGCAATTGTCATTTTAAAACAGATGTGTGCATGATTATATTCAGTATGGACAGTTGTGAGTGACTGTTTGTAGCATAGCTTGTTGGAGGTACATGAGCCAACGGGAAGAGAGACTCTCTGGACATAGTTCCATACCGTATATAAGGTAGTGGAAATTACCACAAAAATACCACAATAGCCCATGGTGGCACACAACACTAACACTGAAAATGTGGTATCCCTAAAATGTAGGCCTGAGGTCCCTCTAGTGATCAAGAACAATCTAGATAAAAAACAAAGGATGTTGGATATTGGGGCCACAAATAAACCAACCACTATACCAACCAACCACGCAAATTATCGCGCACATTATCTAAATAGGTCTGAATTCTGAAATAATGCAATGTATTATTGTTATGTGTGATCCAATATGAATACAGAGAGTGATTATTGCTAAAGGTATTTTGGTGGTAAGAAAATACCGCAAAGCCCCAAATATCCACAAAATACCCAACAGATCCCATTCGAGATGGTAGTCCAGCACTGAATTCCTAGGCAATCCTCCTCTGAACAAGAGTGTTATCAGCCACTCCAGACACGCAGTTTCATACTTTCCTGTGTGGAATAAATTCTATATAACAGCTTATTTGAGCCATGATCATTCTCAGCCGAGGGGCTTCCACACTTCTGTTAAGACTATGTTTGTGTAAAGTAGTTTGTCAATTGATGAACTGCAATGATTTACTATAGTAATGATGTGTGGATCAATCAAGGCCTTACGCTTCTTTCAGCTTGAATAGTTCCAATCCAGCAAGGAACGCTGGATTAAACATATGTTCACATTGTGCCTCGCACAATATCTCATTGTACACATTTGTTGCACTGTGTAACAGTTTATTACTTAAATAAACATTAAATGCGTGCATCAATTCTTAATCATATTTCTGTTCTAATTCATGTGAGTTAAACAAATTTACAATGTTTTGAAATAACACAAACAATGGGACGTTTTTAAGGAAACACATCTAAAGGGGTGGTTTTGGTTCCATTTATGCACATGTTAAGAAGTCCATGTGTCCTCACGGGAAAAGTAGTCAGCCATGCTGTGAAGTACCAGTACATTCATAATGAAGTTATGGTAGCCAAGCTTAGTGGTGCTAGTGCTTTGTTATTATAGACATTGTATAGTAGGTCTACTGATAGTCACTGTCCCATTAGGAAAATTAAAACAACTCTTATAAGAAGCACTGTTTACTTTCCAATGAAAAAAAGCAGTATCACTGCTGTTATGTGTTGATACTCTCCCATTACTTTTATATTTTTTCTGTTGAAACATACTGCTCGTCTCTCCCAGGTCCCACTTGACTGTGCTTGTGGGTAATGGATGAGATAAGTCTGCATGTCCACTGAATCATTGCATTCCCAATATTAGCAGTGTACTGATAAACATTTTTTTGTAAAAACCTGTACATGCTCCTGATCTTCTGTATAAACACACCCACATTTTTCACTGAAAAAATCAGATCTGTTGACATTAACAATGCTTGTTTAAGCATTGAACTGAATAACATATTGTCAGACTGCTCCCTTCTTGCCTTCTCCATCTATATGCTATGTGTTTCCTCTCTGTCCTCCACCCTTTTGTTTTCTTCGCTTCTCCAGCCTTTCTCTATCTCTATGTCCCCTGTACTTCCTCAATCCCTCTCTTCTAATCATCTTTCATCACCCTCTGACTTATGTCTATTTCCCCTCTCCTTCCTCTCCAGCACACAATTTATTTTTTGCTGTAGCTGTTTCTTCCTTACATACTTCATGCATCATTATCCCTGCACTTTTTCCCATCTGTATTTCATCTTGGTCTTTGAAAAATCTCTCTCCATAAGAATTTCTCTCGCACACACTTTTCCTCTATTCCCCAAATGTCCCAGTCTATTCTTCATCCCACAGTGTGGACCATATTTCACCTCTAACCCTCTGTCAAAATATCTTTCTGCTCCATCTGCCATTACCATCCTACAGGTGCCTCTGTCCATCTCACAATCTACATCACGGTCTGTAAAAGAAACATGTCACAAATTAAGCATGGACTGCTCTCCTAAATTGGGGAGGCCAAACAAAATATTGACTGGGCAGATTGCCACAGGAACCATGTAGGTATGGGCTCTTTGGCACAATTCCCCCATCCCGAACACAGATATGCAGTAACATGACAGTGAGCAAATCTTGGATGAATGTACACGAAGTAAGGGTATGCCAGCCCCCATTTATCCATCAAACAATTATTTTCTTCATTTCTATAATCAGCAAGATCAAATGTGTTGCCTTGTTGCGCTGCATTTCAGTATACACCGGCTGGAAGTACTTTCAATTGAGAGTTAGCCAGATGTATTATAAGTAGCTCACTGTAGCAATATATGCTATTAAGGGATATCTATTTATTTATGTAGTTAACATTTAATTAAGTTGATTTATAAGGCATCGTGTGTGCGCACAGTAGATTTGTGACACAACTTGAAAGTGTGAGGCAAGGAGCTGCACCTCACAGACTTGTCTCATTCATATCAGATACGTGCAAGTGAAAGGGGAGACAGAGAAGGACAAAGGGCACTTTCCACAGTACAAAAACAAAAAAGCAGCCTGAGGTGCAGAGTGGAGTCGCTACACAACAACAAAGGTAAACAACAAATAAGTGCAGGGAATATAAGTGTGAAATGCATGCCGAGCATCCCACACAGATCTCAAATCCAGAGAATCATTGTGTCAGCTGCACTGCAATGGTTTGCAAGACCAGGATATAGTGGCAGTAGACACTGGGAGGTGTCAGGTGGATGGGAGTGTATAGAACCGGCAAACAGCCAGGTCTTTGCCCTCCCAGAGAAATATGGGCCAAGAGAAAGGTGGAATTGGAGATCACCACCACAAAGGTCCACATATTCCCTGAAAAGGAGAGTCTTTAGTATTTAGTACTATTTTCAAATGGATGTGACATTCTTCTTCTTTGAGGATTGCTTGCTGTTGGGTGTTCCAGAGAGATACTCCTGCAGCTCTGATGGACCTCGCCCCAGCTTTCCTTTTTTAGGTGCCCATACAAAAAATATCTAGAGGATGCAAAACTCAGGGGTCACAAGGGGAAGTAGTTGGACAGCATCCACTGATGGTATTTAGGCGTCTTCCCCAGATGGCCCACTGAATGATACAAAGGGCGTTCAAGGAGCTCCAAGTCCCTACTTGGAGCCATTGGATTGATTCCAGAGCAGAGGTAATGTGTCCATAAGGTGGGAGACCAAGGGTGAGCGTAGCTATCTTAGTTTGGATGCCCTTGAGTAGGAGGCGTGGGTACTGTGAGATACCTGAGGATATTCTCACTCCTATACCCCTTGGATCCTCTGCACATATGGCCAGGAAAAGGCCATCCCTATTGCATCCCGACCCTGGGGGTGGAGAAGCGAAGAGGAATCACTTGGGTGGAGGGTCCTTGGGTACTAGGAGTGGGGTGCCCTTGGGCGACACATGTTATACGCCTTTAACTAGTGACTGCCAACTCAACCCTTTCCCAACCTTTATTGACTTTTATAAGCCAGCTCCCCTCATTTCTCCACAATTGACCCTTGACAGAACCGGGATGAAGAAGAGGCAACAAATAGCAATGAAGACTATGCTCTTTTACCACTCTAGTACTGGGACGAGGAAGATGCCGACCAAGAGCAGTGAAGGTCAGGCATGCCCCTTTAAATGTAGGTTGTTGAATCATACACACCTGCAGCCTGTCAAGGGGCTGCAGGTGTTTAAATGTAGCCCTGCCCTAAGGCAGAGGGGAACGACAGGAGAATGACCAGGAGGGTGGTACATGCAGCAGAGAACCCTACAGCATAGTGTGTGAGTTGGAACTCCCTGGAGCAGATTGAACAAGGTGAAAGGGGTTGTGCGGGAAGGTTGCCCCTTTCATTTTTGAGCAAAGTGCTTGTTCATCTGTGGTGGAGAACCCCCACAGGAGTGTCTGAGGGGCGGGAACTCGAGCCCCCACAGTAAAGGCAGAAGGCTGTGTGATCCCCACTCCAGCACACACCTTTAAAGCAACCAGTGAGTTTCTGGTGAATGAGAAACCCGGGCGGTGCATGTGTGAACTCTTTATTTTCTGAATACTTTGTATCAGAGTGGCTTCAGATTAGCACATTTTCGAAAGTCTCTGTCCCTTCATTTTCAATTACCAAACAGATGGGAATACTTTGTATCAGAGTAGTTGCATGTGACAAGGAACACGTTTTCAAATGTGTCCGAACATCGAACTATTCAGTTAAAACAAAACAAGCAAATATTAATCTACAGATGAAGTGAAAATCAATCATACGGAAGATGTATCTTTTTTTAATATCAAACTGAATTAATACTTGCTATCAAACAGAATTAAAACCTTTGAAGCCCAAAAGGGGGGAGGAAACTATAAATCCAAGCAAACCATTATACATTGAAGTGTTAAATGAACATTATCAGCAAACCATTATATAAAGAAGTGCTAAACAAGTCACAGTATGCTGAAATCTAATGCGACTTTAAAGAATATACAAACAAAAGACACTGAAGCCAGATTAACAGTGCAGTTTCAGACTGGGTGAAAGCTACACATTATATGAACAAATATTTGAAAATAACATTAACTGAACTATGGAGACAAGGATATTTTATCTTTCTTTTTTTAGTATATATTGAGACTTGTGGAAGGGAACCCTGAGTCCTGACCAGGAGCATATTTTGTTAAGGTTATTTGAACAATGTTATTTGGAACTTGAGGAAGGGAACCCTGAGTCTTGACCAGGAACATTTAATGTCAAGGTTGTTTGAATTGTGTAGGGTGGAACTTTGGGAAGGGAACTCTGAGTCCTGACTTGGGTGAATGAAATACTGAGACCTGAATAAGACCCTTGCATCCTCAATCCAAGAAAAGAAATTCTGAGACTTTTTCTTTGTGGAACTGTTTTATACTTGGGAAGGGAGAGGAAAGAAAGCTGTGAGCTGGAAGAAGAAGCTCATAACTTTATTTTGGACACGTTTGTTTGGTTTCTGGCATCCCTACAGATTGTAAAGTTATAGTTGTGAGGGCAAGCATAGGTTTTGGACGCAGACAGATTCCTAAGATGAACGCTTTGACTCAGACTTTCCTTCGTTTTATTTAGGTAGGGAATTTCCACCCTAGCATAGGGCAAGTAAGGCCCTTTTTCATCATGACATTTAAGTTAATACAATTGATTGTTTTGAATTTGGAATCTCGTGTCTGTGTCCTTCTTCATGATGCCTTCACAATACCTAAGGAAGTCCAAATAGTTTATATAACAGTAGTCCAGCATCAAAAGGACTTCTGCTCTCATTATCTTAACCTGAAGAGGGATGTTCAGGAAAGGAAGGATATATTTTAGATATTGTATTGGAAGTGATATGTCTTAGTTGAAGGCTCTAGGGGGAGAAAGATAGGGAGTTTTCCAAAGATAACACCCAGTTTCCAGCAGAAGGAATAATAGCCATGGTAGAATCCAAATGTGCATCAAGATAAAGCTACAGTGGGAGGAATAGAAAACCCATTAGATTATTTCAGTTTTAGATACATTTAGACACATGTAGTTCTCAAACATTGAGGTATGTGCTAAAGCATGCTAAATAAGGGTTCCCATCAAACCTGAATGTAATTTTGGAATCATTTGCATAAGACTGAAATTAGCAGGAGAAAGGGGATGTAAGAATGGCAAGCAGAGTTGACAGAAAATAAAGACTGGGGCATAGATAACGTTAGGGAATTCTGCAGTAGGAGATAGATGCCTGGGAGAGATAAGAGCCCTAAGTCAGGTGCACGTGCATGTCATGAAAGAAGTGTTAAATCCCATTGACAGCACATTCTTTCAACTCAAAGGTATTTTTCAGGTGATCAATAAGGGTGAAATGGGAGCTAGTCTCAAAAAGCAGAAGAAAGGTCCAGCAGGAGAAGCTTGGTTCTTACTATGCACAGACACCAATACTTTTTTTTCTGATACAAATATAAATTATTATTGTTATTATTATTATTATTATTATTATTATTATTATTATTATTGTATTTATAGAGCGTGGACCTAGCTTCAGGAAGCAATGGAGTGTTTTACAGTATGCAGTTATAAAATTGCATCAAAAATGTCACCTTTACAAAAAATTGTGGCAAAAATGCTGTGGTTTGACCCGGTAAAGGTGTACCCCATTATACCATTTAAGGGGAGCGTGGTATACTGGGTCTGGGTGCTGCGGGGGTGTCCTCTGCATCCTTTACATGTATTCCAGCGGCAACACCACTGCCTTTTTGCAGTGATTATTTGTGTAAACGCCAATTTTTGCCACCATTTTAACACATGGAACCGTGTTTTACAATCATAGGGAGAAGAACCCAGTTAGGGAAGCTGATAAACAAAGGAATGGGGAGCTAAAAACAGCAGAGGGAGGGCAGTTTGGCAGCAAGGGATCAACAAGCAACCAGATGAGGAAACATTGGGCAACAGAACAAACAGTCTCAGAAAGCATGGGTAGCGGAGGGTCTGTGGACATAAGGTGTTAGGGAGGAGACATTACATGAAAGGGAGGGTCGTGAGCTCCTTCCTGAGCTGCAGGAGTGGCAAGGCGAATCTGGTGTTGACTGGGAAGAGGTTCCAGAGTCTTGGGGCATAGACAGTGAAGGCCTATATTCTCGTTCTTTCCTTCATGCACGGGTGGAGTTCAACTCTGCACACGTCCTTACCTATGGTGTATTGTAGACCTCCAGAGATGACAAGTTTCTCAGTGAAGTAGCTTGGTGACTTCATGTTGATATCTGTGTAGATGATGTAGCAGGATTTGAAGATGATACTGGCTTACAGCAGAAGCCAGTGCAGTTTGATGAGGGTCAGGGTGATGTGGACGAATTTGCAAAGTCATTTGAAAAGTCGTTCTGCAGCATTCAAGACAAATTTCAGTGGTGCCAGAGTAGACTCCTAAAGGACTTTCTAAAGGGCACTAACACCATCCAGGCAGCAGAGGACCAAGGCTTGAACAGCATTCTGCATTTGTTTTCTGGGATGAAGGACTTGATTTTCCACAGGATGCTGTTTGTGTCTTTCTTGCTATGTGCTGTTTTAAAGAGAGGTATCTGTTGTTGACTTGGTGCAGGTGATCTGCTGGCGTGTGAAGGCCTCAAGGTTCATAGTATTGAGCCAGGTCTGGATATCAGGGTGTTCAATGTTGTTGGTCACTATTAGAAATTCAATCTTGGGGGTTGAGCTTCAGTTAAGCACTGGGCATCCGTGACTGGATCATTGTGAGGCAGGCCTTGCACTAGATATCTTGAATGGAGGATATATTGAGGTTGCACTACGTGTCATCTCATATTGGTGGATGTGGATGTTGTGTGGAGCGAGGAGGGATCCGAGTGGTACCATTCCAACATTAAAGATCATGGGGGGAGAGGATGTAACCTTGTGGTATGCCACTGGTGATGCGGACAGTTGGTAATCTGGAGGAATCCATTTTTACAAACTAGTAGTTGATTAGCAAGGTAGGATTTGAAGCAGCTGAGGATAATATCACTAATCTCCATGCAGTGATGTTGATTGTCAGTGAGTATATGGTGGTCCACTGTGTTGACTGCTGCTGAGAGGTCAATGAGAACCAGGAGCTACGAATGGCCATCATCAAGGAATTTTAGGGTGTTGCCATTCACCTTGATTGTAGCAGTGTATGTGCTGCATCTGGCCTGACACTAGATTGGTAGGTCTGAAGGAGGTTGTTGGTTTTGATATGTTGGTGGAGTTGCAGTGCTACTGCTTTCTCAAGGATATTACCCTGAAGAGAAGATAAGTGATGGGGTGGTAGTTGCTGAGATGGTCAGGGTCCAATGTTGGTTTCTTGAGAAGTGATAGGATTTGTCCAGACTTGAGGGTTGAGATGAATATGTCTTGAGTTAGGGAGCTGTTGATGAATGACAGGTATGGGAGGAGTATTTCAGTCAGAAGTGTTATGAGTATGGAGGCAGGGAGAATGTCATCTGAATACAATGGGGTCTTGTCGGATGCTGTAGTGGAAGTGAGGTTTTCCACAGTCAGTGTCCTGGAAATTGTCCAGTTTGTTGTGGTTTTGTGAGATTGGATGTGTACTGTGCTGTCCGCTGTGGGGTTGTTGTCTATGTGTTGCTGGATCATGCTGATCTTCTTGATGATGAAAGAGTTGATGGTGGATTTTTCTATGGAGTACGGCACAGGTGGGTCATGCAGTGTTTTGATGCAGAGCTTAATGAATTTGAAGATGACTCTCCTTTCATTGTTGGCCTTGGCAATGGCATTTTGGTAGTAGTTTGCCTTGGCATTTGTGATTTGTTGTCTGTGTGTAGCACAGAGATTTTTAAGCAGGGATGATTTGAAGGCTTTTGGCTGGGTATTAGATGGGTTTTCTTCACTGGTGTGGTGTGACTAATGTCAAAGGGGATTTCCAGGTGGTCTGACCAGTCGAATGGGATTGGAGAGCTGTGATGGAAAGTGGACTGGGTAGTGATAATGAGGTCAAGGATATTGCCTTTCCTGTGAGTTGGGTCTATTGTGTACTGTGTGAGCTTCATAGTAGGAAGTAGGTAGTGACAATCTTCCTTCATTTACTTGGTTGCTGGGTTCCCAGGGATGTAGAATTCACCATGGAAGACACTGTTGGCATGCATGAGAAACATGGTGGTGACCAAGTCAGTGAAGTCTTCTATGAAGGTGATGTTGGGCTTGCATGGTCTGTAGATGAGGAGAAAAGTGACCGTCTGTTGGGAAGAGCAGGAACTGGCAGGAAAGGTTTTAACAAGTACAAGTGGTGGGGATGTCCAATTGGGTGTATGCCCATGAATCCTTGTGAATGATGGAAGGTCTCCACCAATCTTGTTTGGATGGTCTCTATAGCCAGTGGGGATGAAGGCACGGGTTGAGGTGGATGTCATCCAGGTCTCAGTAATGAAGATGGTATCCACGTCATGTGTGATGATGAGGTAAGCAATGTATGATGCATGGTTGATTGCTTAGCAGATATGGGTGGGCATCAGTTTTTGTATACATTACTTTAGAGATTTGTATCGCGCACCACTGACCCGGAGGCTGAAGGGCACAACAGAAAACAGAGACAGAAACAATATATGATGACAAGACAAAACAGCAAGGCACACAGAGTCAGGGGAGCATATGCATGTTAGGAAGCTAAAGGACCTAGCTAAACAAGTGTGTCTTAAGTTTATTCCTAAAGACAGGTGTTGAGGCTCTCGTGTGTGATGAAATGCTGATGGCTCTATGATGATGTGGGTAAGATTGCTTATCAAAATGAACAGATGCTGATCACTGCTAATCTTTTTTGTGCTTGTATTGTCATTTTAACATTTATATCACAGTGTTTCTGGATTGAAGGGCAGAAGAAGAAAATCCAAATTTGTATTTGCTACTGCTAGGACCTGGTAAGGGCGTGGAGCTCTGATCTGTGCATGCCATGTTAGCATCAGCATATGCACCATACATATTTCCCTAACCCTCCTTGCCTTACTTTTCCACCATCCTCTACTATCCCTCTGGCCCTCTTGACACCCTCAGGGGGGACAACTGTCCCCTGTGCCCCCCCTCACAAGACCTTTAAGGATGGCAAGCTGCTCCACATTGCCACTCTTAACACCCACACTGCTGTAAAACACTTGTCTTACATCTGCAACCTTCTCGAACTCATGGATCTTGATGTGCTTGTCATCACTGAGACATGGTTCAAGGATAACTCTGTCACAAGCTTTGACACTCTCCTCCCTGAAGGCTACAAAAGCCTTTCTGTACCCAGGCCAAAGAAGACAGGTGGGGAGTAGTGCTGATCTTTCCAGAATGGACACCTGTGTCCATTATCCCTACTCAGGCCTACTTCTTTTTTGAGTGCCTAGTCTGCAGGCTCTCACTTTCTCCTAAATCTTTTGAGTGCCTAGTCTGCAGGCTCTCACTTTCTCCTAAATCTTCTCTCCTTATGGCCACCATCTATCAGCCTCCAGGACAGTCCACTCTCTTCCTTTTGGAATGGGCTGACCTGGCCTCCTCTCTACTTTGCTCCTCCTTTCAACTCCTCCTGCTGGGTGATCTCAACATCCATCTGGACTCTCGTGACTCCTCAGGACCTTTCCACAACCTATGTGACTCTCTCTCCCTCTCTATCCTACCCTATCCTACCCTCTGGCTCCACTCACACCACGGGTCACACATTGGATGCTCTCCTGTCCACTGACATCCCACTCTCTATCCCTTTCACTGCCTCTCTCTCTTGGAATGACCACTCACTTCTATCAACATACCTGAAGCTCTCCTCTCCTCTTACAGCGACACACCCGGCATGGCCACTCGGCTTCAAAGTCACCAGACCCATGAAAAAAGTGACTGTGGCTGTCTTTGCCTCCTCCTACTGTCCTCCTCCCATTCCTGTGGCTGACCCCCACCCTGACACAGCCCTCACTAACCTCAATCTCTCGATCTTCAACACTCTTGATACTATTGCCCCTGTCATGAGGGTTTGAATGAAGTCTTCCAAAAAGTGAAACTCTGACCTGGCTCCCCGTAAACACAGGTGTAGGGCAGCTCAGCGGAAGTGGAATTTGTCGGGTGGACCATCCGACAAACTGGCATGCCGCCTACTTCAAAAGCAATACAGATCAGCATCCACTTCAAGAAAAGAGTCTTTATTCAAGCTTGCATCTCTGCGGCATCAAACAACATGGCTGAACTTTGCAAAATCTGCAAGGAACTGGCCAATCCTGCAGCAGCCTCTTCTTCTGCCATACCCACCCAGGACCTCTGCTCGGCCCTGGCAGCACACTTCACCACAAAAACCCAAGACATTGTTTCCTTGGTTTCCTCCACATCACAGCACACACCAACACCGGAGCTTCCCTTGGCCCCACCTCCAGTTCCCCTCTCTTCTCTCTCACCCGTCACACCCGATGAGATCACCAGACAAGTCCAGTCTATGAAGGCCTCATCCAAACAAGTGGACCCTTGCCCCTCAAAACCATTAAGGACAACATTGACTCCCTCGCCCCAGCTTGGTTAAACTCTGCAATATCTCCTTTTCCACTGGAGTTTTTCCAAATGCTCTTAAGCACTCCCGTGTGCACCCTTGCTCAAGAAACCCTCTGCCGACCCCCTCCATTCCATCAAACTACCGTCCGATCTCCATCACTGCTTTCCTGGGCAAACTCCTGGAGAAGTTGGCTATTTCTCAGCTGAGCCTCCACACTAAATCAATTGGTTGCTTCCATGACCATCAGTCTGGCTTTAGAGCACCCAGAGGCACGGAAACAGCTCTTCTGAACACCAGTGAAGTCCTGCTCTCAAATCTTGACATAACACTTCCCCAGTCCTCATTCCCCTTGATCTCTCCTCCGCCTTTGACATGGTTAACCACAGCATCCTGATCGCACGTCTCCGTGACAGCTTGGGAAAGACAGTCAGGCTCTGGCATGGTTAACCTTATTTCTTTCTGACTGCCCATCCCAGTTTGAACTTGAAGCCTTTCTCTCAACTATTGCTCTCTCAAACTTCGGTGTTCCCCAAGGATCAAACCTATCCCCCTGGTTCTTCAACATCTATATGGCTACCTTGGCATGTGTGATTGCCACTTTCACCTCTAATTTCCAGTGTTATGCAGATGACAGACAACTAGCTTTCAGGCTACCCTGAGCCGCCTCCTCCTCCTCGCTCATACATGACTTTCTGTTTGCTTTTCAGTCAAGGTGTGCTGCAAACGACCTCTGCCTCAACGCCAGTAAAACTGGAATTATTCACATTGGGACCCCTGCTCCTGCTTTCCCACTTTCACTCTGGCTGGCCTCCTTTGGCCCCGTGCCCACGCCCACCTGCGAGGCCAAAAACCTTGGGGTCATCTTCGGCTCCACTCTCTCTTTCTCCTCTCACATTTCTGACATCTCAAAAAAGTCTATCAGCTACACCTCCTCAGAGGCACTCTACCTTTTCTCATTTTCCCCAACCGCCTAACTGTCTCCAGAGCCTGCTCTCTCTAGGCTGGACTACTGCAATAGCCTCTTCCTCAACCTCCCTGCTTCTGCCCTGCGCCCTCTGCAACTCATCCACAACAGAACGGCAAGTGTTATCCTTGGCCTCAAGCCCAGGGACTGCATCTGTTTGGTGCTGAAATCCCTTCACTGGTTCCCCATGGCTGCAAGGATCAAGTTCAAGACCATCTACATTGTCCACTCGGCTTTCTGGGGCCTGGGACCGACTTATCTGCTCCACCACACACCTCTCCCCTACCAGGGACAACTCGAACCAGCCAAGATACCCCACCACTTCTTCAAGAGCTTCCCCATCAACACACTGGTAGGAAACCTCATCTCCTTGGCCTCCCTATCTTATATCCTTCGTGAATGTCACCATCTAGATCAGCACACTCAAACACACCCCAACCAGGACCACCATTATCCATGGACTACTGAAACTTTGAATCAACAAACATAAGCCGTACACACTTTGATGCATGCAGCAACTCATCAACAGAAAGCACACCATCCACATACAAGAAATATTCTGGAGAAGATCCAACCAATTAGAAAAACTCATCACCCAAGACAAAGGAAACTCGTTATCACATCCAATGCAAAATAAAACACTATCATGTAAGCATGCAACAAGAGCAGAGCAATCTTCCAAATCATTAAACAGTGCAACCACCTAGCACCAGACACTAGAAAACCACAATCCACTGACAAATGCAAAGCTATCAAAAACTACTACACAGCCAATATAGGCAAGATAAGGCATCCAACTGACAGCTCCAAACATTTCACAGAAACCCCTACCATACGAGCCAACAATTGCTGCAGAATACCTGACCAAAACATTTACATTCCTCAAGCCTACCAAATGCAAAGAAGACATCATCATGCAAGGCACATTCCCAGGTGTGCTGAAAATTGTACAGATGTACCCTCTGCTAAAAGAAAACACACTTGAACTTGGTGAACAAGTCACCTATCGCATCTATCCTTGCTTTGCACCGTGATTGAGAAGACCTGCAGTATTCAGTTGCCTGAAAGGATCTCACTACACAGAATCTGCAGGACTACAAATCTGGGGCCAGTTTACAGAAACTTTGAATCAGTGCAAGTGCCATTTTGCACAGTATTAGCAGTAGGGCAAAGATTTCCCATTTGCCATAGTGCAAAAGACATTTGGCTGAATTAGAAAAACCTTGCGCTATTTCAAGTGCAAACGTGCATGGTATTAGCAATAGGGCAAAATGTGCCATTGCACCAAAAACATCTTCTTTCAATCCATGTTTGCACTAGGGCAAAGTGAACCCTTGTGAGGGAGAATTCTCCAGCATGGCTAATTTCCCTTACCTACTGAGTCCCTCAGCAGCTTTGCTGGATTTCTAGGATTTATTTTTTCACCTGGTAAAAGTATGAGCTTTTTTTCCCACTCTTACATGTGTTTTGCTGTGTGTGTTTAAATTTGTTTGTGTTCATAGACTGTGGAGACTCACGTACTCCATAGGCATCATCTTTTTACTTTGTGTCCCTCAGCACCTTTAGTGCAGTGACACAGGGTTGTCTTTTTGAGACTTCCCACTCTAAAGTCAATTTTTTGGGACTGACTACTGTCTCCCAAAACATGGAAAGTTGCCATTGACTTTATTAGTCTTTTCAAACTCACAGACCCAGTACAACCTATTTTACATAGAGTACTTGAAAGGGTTAATAGTTACCCCTTTTTGTCTGTCTCTCATGGAACATTGTTCTGTTCCCTTCTCATTAAGATTTGGCTGGTGGCATAGGTATCTACCATATTTTTCCTACCGCCGTTTATTTAAATAGCCCTGGTACTGTTTTAGGCTATCTTGGTAGCCTCAAACGTAAACCCGCTGGACCCTATTTACTTTAATTTGGTTCCAGCTGGGTTTATTCACCATTTCTTTTTGTAAAAGTCTTTCTCGTGTTTTACTCTGCGTGCCAAACCAGGTTTGGTTCCTTTGTTCACGGTCCTTTGGCAGGCTTCTGCACAGAAACCCTCCTTAGGCGCCTGAATGTCTGGGTAAGCAGGATGTGAGGGAGGGGTTTTATGACCCCTGCTAAGGGTTCCTTTGGTAACCCAAGTCACACTCCTGTTTGATTGGCTAGGTGACTGTCCTGCCAGGACAGCCACCCTGCTGTGTGATTGACAGCCAGGCTGTGTGAATGGGGGAAAACTGCATAAAAAGCAGGTTTCTGGGACTAGGAAGGCAAAGTCGCCACTGGATCTAGAGAACCGAAGAGAAGCTGAAAGAAGAGGATCATTACCATGACTCAACCACCCGGTGAAGCCCTCCTGGGGGTCCGAATCTCCAAACTTCGACTACAGAGAAGATCTGCAAGGAATCTTCTTCCCCTGAGCTGGTGGGACCAACCAGTTCTCCCAAACACCAAGCAAGGCCTCCCTCTCCTGGTTGAATTTGCTGTGCACAGCTGCAGTGAACCGGATAGCCAGGAAGCTCAGACCCTGTTTGGGTTTTAAGGAACGCACCTTTTATTTGTGCTGTGCTCCGCAGCTGGTTTCTTCCCTGGGCAGTGCAAGACCCTCCAGTCTTCCTTCTTCATGTCAGTCCGACAGTCGCTTCAGGAACTGTTAGCCTGCAGGATCTGTCAGGAACTTCTGCCTCAGCTACAGCCTCCTTCTTCTTTTAAGATACTGTTTAAATCCAGTCGCTCGTTCCATCCGACCGCTGAAAAAGTGTTTGAAATCTTTCTCCAATCCGAGGGCTTGCCCTTCTCTACTCTTTTAAATAACTTTTCTTCCGACCAACTTTGTTTCAAACTCTTGGCAAAGACTTAACCGCAAACTACTCTGAACTGTGTGATCCTGAGCAAAGACTGCGACCCATTAACATTGGCCCAAGCCTATTGATTTGAATCCTCATTGTAGAAAGCCTTTACTAGATTGCCTGCTTATTCACTTGTTGGTGCTGCTTAATTTTGTATTACCTTGTCTTTCCCTCTGTTTTTAAATTGCTGGAGTGCCATTTTGCTCACACTTCATTTTGAGCTTAACTTGTCCAGAATTCATTGGGTGTGGTGTAGTGTATTAAGAGTGTGATTTTTCTGCTGCTTTTACTTAGTGAACTGTTTTATAACTGATGTTTAAATGAATGTATATTCCTTTACTCAGAAACCTTGAGTCAGTGTTTATTTGAACCATGGTCATTGCAGTCCTTTGTGTAATTTCTGATACTGCTCACTTTACTCTTGAGATAAGTCTGGCTACTCAGCCATCCCTACCACTTTACTGTGTAGTACAGGCTTGTACCAAAGGTGAATTTGTGCTTTCACTTGTAGTCTTAATTGTATGTGGTGTTGCCAAAGGGTACTGCATATGATTCTGCCTAACACTGGTGTACAGTGGTGAGGATAAAGTATAGTACTTACACTTAGAGGGCTGCTATTACCTTGGATCAACGAACCACAAGGCTAAACATCACTAAAAACACATTTTAATCATGTCTGATATGGAAAGCTACAGTCAGGAGACCCTCCTTAATTACACTGTGGATAATATGAAAAATCTGTGTATCGAAAGGAATCTCTCTGTTAAAGGCAAAAAGTCAGAATTAATTGAAAGGTTATGTCGGGGTGATCTCCCGGGGGCCGGCAGAGCTGTCCGCGGACCTGCGGGGCTGGGGAGGCCCCAACTCCTCCCGCGTCCCAAAAGGAGCATGAGACACACACAAGGCGCAATGTAACTACTGCTGTTTATTAGAGTAACGTCAGGGATACGCTCAGACCGTATGCATCGTAGAGGCTCTCGTCATTAGTGGGGCTCGCAGGCCCTTTTTACAGCACTATGATGCACTACTTGCGTCACCTGGGAAAATCATCACAAAACCTATCGCCACTTCGGGTTGGTTCCCCGAGTGGTAGGGTTAGTATGGATACCCTATGGGAAGAAATGTTAGTGGATGAGGACGGATCAGGTGGTACTCTTGGGCTGTCCCTAACAGTTGCTACATTGGAATTGTTACAAGGGGACCCTTGGTGATTGGCTAAGAGTATTGGCATCAGTGATGAGCCCCTCTGTATTTTGATTGGTTCTCCCACAAGCCCCCAAGCCTGGGACCATCGTCGTTCCCAGCTCGAGGTGTACCTGACATTAGCAACTATGTGTTTGTGCGGACAATGGACAGGTCTGCATATGGGCTGGTGAGCAGGTCTTTCCTATCAGTGTAGGTGTTCAACTTGGCGCTTCGTTGTTGCAGATTGTGTCCCAGACGTGGGACCCTGGCGGTTCTCCGTCTCGTAAGCTTGGCACCTTGTCAGTTCGGCTTAGTCACGTGTGGGGAGACCGTAGCTGGAGTAGAATTATGAGCATTAGAGTTTGTATTTTGTCTCTGAGGGCTTGGCACCTGTACGTATAACCTTGATTCTGGGCGCACGGCATGCGGGTTGCAACATCGTGGCCTTGGCTGTGGGCTCTCATTGGGGCTCGTTCTGCATGGTCAGCACTTGCATTTCATTCTGGGAGGATTTTCGTTTGCGAGGCTCCTGCCTGGGGACTCTTGCTTGCAGCCTACTTGGTGGGTGGCGGTACATAATCCATACTATTGGGGTTGCAGGTTTACAGAGTGTCATACGCAGCATTAGATATACATGATGGCATCTTCATAGTGATAGGTAGCAAGAAAGCATCGGCAAGCATATACACAAGCTCTTCAGGCGTCTTGCGTTTCTGCAGTGTTGTAGAAGGCCTATGTGAAAAATAACAATGATGCATGTCTGTGGGTTTGTCAGTCTGCTACGTCATAGCACTTAGTATATTCTTCGTTCTGGTTGGTGTGTGAGTGACCAGTGTGCATGGTGGCACATGTGTTCTTGTCTGTTGGCTATGTCTTCATGGCATCTCTAATGATGTGAATACTTGTGGCTGTTGTTCTAGTCGAGTTGATCCATGTCGCAGGCCTCGGTTTGACCCGGGCGTGCTAGTGGGCATACACTTTGTATATGCATGTTTTTGGAGCAGGATACTTTGTCATCTGGTAAATAAGAGAACTCCTCTCGTGGGAGGTGCCTGGACTGTGATCCCCTAGGCCATGGTCTCGATGAGATTGGGGGGAGGGTGTTATCCCATCCTCCCACTTCATTCCCCCCTCTGGTCGACTTGTCGACCACAAAATTATCCTTTTCTTTATCTCCTTTTACTCTCCATACTTTCGTTATTCCAGCCAGGTGTCCATAGTGGTTGACATGATCTTCAAATGACCAGTACATATAAACACATCCGCCGCCAGGTTTACAGTATACCCATCTTCCAACATAGCTCCTCGGGTTCCTTGGGTTCTCCACCTTCACAGATGGCGGGTCTAGGTGATTTTCAAGTATCTGCGCGACCTTTCTCTTTCTTGTATAATCATGTCTGTGTGCTTGTCGTCTTCGGCTGGTAGCAGGGCGTGCATGCCGACCATTTCCATCATCTCATCCGTTGTACGTGCTTTTCTTGCTTTCCAAACCCTGATTCCAATTAACACGGCCCTTCCCACAAATAAACAGCCAACTATCAATTTTACTCCATCTGACAGCCATGAGGGCATCCATGGCCATAAAACAGAGAACCAGCTGCCATCTTTCTTTACTCCTTTACTTTCTTCAACCATTTTCGAGTGCATCAGGGCAAGTTGTGATACTGCTTCAGTAAGTGTTCTATTGTCTGCGTCATTAGTAGGAGTAAATGTGCAACATGATTGGCCAATTTTTGCACATACTCCTCCTTCCATTGCTGTGAGGAGGTCCAGCACATTTCTGTTTTGTAGTGCTACCATAAGTACCGCACTCAGTTCTTCTTTTATTGCATTAAATCCATTGACGGTGGAATTAATTGTCATCATTAGCTACCATCGGGTTATCTGGAGCCATTTGACATTTGCATATGCCTGCAGTCCTCGGTGTATTATTGATGAGAAGAACATTGCTGCTCTGATAAATAGTCTGTGTTCTGGTGGAATGGCAGTGAGAGCTGTTTCCGATCTTCCCCACAGGTAATTTCCCGCCAGTGGTTCTCCTTGTCTTTTCACTCTCGACAGAATGTTTGTGTCGTTGTTCTCGTCACCTTCTTTAAACATCACAGATCTTTTCCTCCTTTTGTCGCCTTAGTCCATCTTGGGAAAGTTGGCCATGTTGACATGTTTCTGAGGCACAACCAGAGATGGTACGTTGATGTGTACCATAGTGCATATTCCATTCCATGATGGAGGTAATGAGTGGTATGCCCTATGGCCACAGGCCCAATAGTGGTCCATTAGAACTGCTGTGGCAGCACCCCCCTTAGGTATCAATATTGTACTTTTACAGTTGTTGTTATTTGCAACATCATCATCGCCGTTGTATTGATAGCACAGTGTGGGTGCAGTTAGCGGTAGTATAGTTATTGGGTATTCGTCTTTCTCCAGTCATGTTAACAGTGGTACACTTTTTACCCACTCCATTCAACACTTGTGATTTGTTTCATTTATTGAGTTCGCATTGTCGTTTGTTACCATATTGCTCCGCACCACTTCCTCTGTCCATCCTTAATTTGTGTATGTCTTCCCATATATTGCAATGAGAGCTCTTTCCCAACAACCTTGTTCACCAGCAATTTCACTTGCATACCAATCACACGGCAGGTATTGTAACGTTACTTTCTTCGTCTCTCCTTTTTCAGGGCCATCCGTTACGTATCTGAACCCTCGAGTGTGTAGGCGATAGTTGTTGTACATCTTAAGTGTTTTGATGAAGTTATTTTCATATGGGTATGAGTCTCTTGTCTTGCATTGCAATGATACCACTGTCCCTTTAAATCGTCCTTTTGTTTGGAACAGTGCCATATATATCAGGCATTCTACTGTCCTTGCCGGTACTTCAATAGCTACAAACGTCCTTGATGCGCTCATGGCATATGGGATCAACGAGCACACATAGCAGTTGTCCTTAGTGGACTGCTTACCAATTTTGGACATGTGCTGATACCACATGTTGTTCGTGACGTGTGCTGAATCTGTGAGATATGTGCCAATCCCATTATTATCTCCATATGTGTTACGTTTAACCCTATTCCCATTACCTCTTGTGTTACTTGTAACACCTGACACCGTACCTGTTGCAGCTGTGGGAGGGGGTACATTAGTTTTAGGTGCAGCCACGATTCGAGAAGTATAGTGTGTCTGCCAGACAGAGGCAGCAAGTAGACCAGTGATGACCAACACTCCTACAATTTTTATTACAATAGCTAATATCACCGGCATTTTTCTCTTACCTTTGCTGCGGTCCTGCAGCTTATTCTTTGTGATGTTAAAGATGCCCACCTAAAAATTTCAAAAAAATATGCTTTATAGTGTTAGTTGTCAAGCTCTCCCTATCAGGTAGTCGTTTAATGCCCAGGCAAAAAGCTGTTCCCACGCTAATCTCAGTGACCTATCTCTCAGAGCTGGTAATTGCTCATGGAGATGTGGGAATGATTGTTCTATGGCCAAAATAAACATGTTGCAATATACACGTATCCTTCTCTTCTTTAGATATTTTGGTCTTTTTATAGCGTATACAAATTGGTGTGACAATGCTACAGGGGTGTTATCGTCTGTGGGTAGCATTTACCCCTGGGCAAAACATAATGTTAGTTTCTTCACTTTTCCTTATACAGAAACAGTTGTGCGCAGTACCTGCATGTGCGAAACAAAAAAGAGAAAGAGAACAAGCACGTGTCTACAAGTCTGATGCAACATGACAATTTGTTAGGCAATGTCCTTTATTTGGGTAGTGGCAGGGGCGGGCTGGATTGGGTAGGGTTTTGTTTGACCTGGTATTTCATGACCATGGGGTGGGCTGTGGGCGAATGTCCAAAGTTGTTATAGTGTGTGGTTGGGGAGGGGTCAGGGACAGTGTCACAATTATGTTTTGTTGCAGCTGCTGCTGTGTTGTTCTTTGGTATTGTTGTTGCAGTGTTGGCCCTGTCATCAACGCAAGGGCGGGTCTGGTCTTTGTAGGGCTAGACGTCATTTAAGTGGTTCCACACTTTCTTATCATGGAGCTTTACAGCTCAAGGAGCTACTTATTCCACCTGGTGGGGCCCAGTAAACCTGGGGCTGTTCCACCGGCGGTTGAAGTTGCAGAAGAGATGGTGGTCTCCTTCCGCAATAGTCCAGTTAGCTTGTTGTCCTTGCTCCTGGTTTGTTTCTTCTTGTCCAGTGGTTTTTGACCCGTCCCGCGTGCGCTCGAGCTGTTGGGAGATAAAGGCGACACTAGTAATCAAAGAAGACACATATTGATACATTTCATCACCAAAAACATTTGCAGAGCTGTCATAGTCGGTCAAGGCCCTTGATGGTGGCGTTAGTGGAAGGCGCATCTGACGTCCAGTCACCACCTCGTGGGGTGTGAGGTGTTGATCTGACCCTGGCTTATTCCTTAACTCAAACAGAGCCAAGGGGAGACAACCAGATTTTCTTAGTTGTCTGTTGGATCTTTGCAATTTCTTCTTTCAGGAGGCCGTTCGGACATTCACAATTCCGTTAGCCTGCGGGTGATATGCGCATGCAAACTTGTGTTTGATGCCAAGTTGTTCAGTTATGTGTTCAAACATTTAGTTTGCAAAGTGCGGGCCATTGACTGACCACAGCATTTCGCAAACTCTCCACCACGGGAAAACTTCCCTCACTAGAAATCTTGCTGCTCTGAAGGCGTCTGCATGAGAGCAGGGCCCAGCCTCTATCAACCTTGAAAATGCGCATACCACTACAATCATGTATCTGTGTCCTTGACATACATTGATCATGTCAACGTAGTCAATGTACAGGTGCAGGAAGGGTCCTTCTGGCCGGGGTATAGTACCTTTTATCACTTGCAGCGTGTGACCGGCTGTGAACTGTTGACATGTTAGGCATTTGCTGATAAAGTTTGCAACATGTTAATTTAACTCGGGACAGAACCAGGCCTCCTTTATTCGTGCTGCAATCACTTCCTTTCCTGTGTGTGCTGGATGGTGTAGCTGAGCCAGGGCTGTTTTCAATAGGGCTAGGGGCATCACTACCATGCCTGTATTATTCTGACGCCATAATGCTTTCACGACGCTCAGCCCTGATCCCCACTGGCAAGCCCATTGGCCAGGTGGAATCAGGGCTCGGATCACTAATAAGGCCTGGCATCCACTTCTCAGGCCCTCTTGGGGCCAGTCCTGGCTTTTGGCGCCAGGCTCATCAGTAAGGAAAGACATCTGCTTGAGGAACTACTTTATTTAGGCTTTTAGCCAACATCGAGGCATCCACATAGCTTGGTTCCTAGAACCAAGCTATGCGGTCTAGTGTTTTGGGTGTGGTGGCCTAGCGACTACTTTACCTGGACTACTTTACAGTGGCTATTTAAACCACACCTGAACTAGACAACACACTTTGTGTTACTTTGCTTCTAGCAACGTGACGCTCACCGTGTCCAGCTTCCTCACGAGCGTGGTGAATTCCGGACCTGCAGAAAAACCAAGAACATTGTTAGCAGCAGAATCTTGCCTGCATTCATCATCCCTCACTGCTCGCAGCTCCTGGGCAGCTCTGTTGGTGGAGTTCACCGCCCAGATCGAAGGACCTGAGAAAAGGAGAAAGACGTCATTAAAGGAGGTAGTGGAGACATTACAACCGCAAAGCACTTAAAGACTTACCTGTTTGGTTGCTTTTCGGCCGGCATAGCTCCGGAACTCCATCTGCACTGGGAACTCACCGCGACCTACGAAAAGAGAAAAGCACAGGTCAGTGAGAACAAGACATCGCTGCGCTATGCAAATCGCCTCCTTACCGCATCATAGCGCTATAGCACTCCATCATCTCCCGGTGAGAACCAGCATATCCAGTTCTCCAAGCGGACACTCCACAATCCTAGGGATTTAAAAAAAGAGACATTCAGAACAGAGAAAAGGCATGCAAGAATTACGACGCCATCAATCGCAATAAGACCTACCTGAAAGACACTACAAGGACAGCAGTCAGTGAAGTAACTGGACCGCCCGCGCCCACAAAAGACAACGCGCCCAGAGAGCAGGACGGAAAGCCCACTGATTACGACAACCAGGTGAGAAGAGAACTTGGAGGAGCTGGAAACACAAGGGAGGTGGAGGAAAACTTACCTTGGTCGCCCAGTCCTAATATAGTCTTCATTTCCAGGCGGAATCCCATCAACACGAGGCCACACCAGGGAATCATTGGGAAGGGCACCAATGACCAACTGGCTGGGTGGCGTTCCCGTGGATACCAGGTCAGGGTAACAAATGCATCTGTGGGGGACATTGTGCACCCTCTTTTGACCCATAGCTCCTTTTCCGCCATGGGTGCTGTTGCCTGTAATTCCATTATCTATGTTTCAGGGATTTGAGTGTATCCCTCCTTCATTAGCAATTGTTTTGCTCCCGCCCTCCCCTTATCTTCTTGTTTTTCTGGGAGGGTCCTTATCTCACCAAAGTATGCAGCATGTTTGGCATGTGTGTCGGATGTTTCATTTCCTTTTGAGATAGGGTCATCCCTGTTAGTGTGTGCTTGACACTTCACCAGGACTATTTCTCTAGGGTTATTAATTACTTCAATCAGTTCAGCAAGTAGTAGGGCATGTTGTACTGGGGTACCATCAGCTCTTCTGAACCCCCTTCGTTGCCATTTTATTAATCCTGAGTGTACCGTTGATGTGACATATGCACTGTCTGAATATATTGTTACTCTTTTATCATAGCTCTCTTTTAGTGCCAATATCAGGGCCACTAGTTCTGCTGCTTGGGCTGAGTAATGTTGTGGCAGCTGTACACATTTTACTGGTACATACATCCAATCCTCTGTCAGCCTACCCACTGCTACTCCTGTCCTTCTTACCCCATCACTCTGGTCAATTGGTGAGGACCCATCAATGTACATTATCCCCCCCTCTAGTGCATTTTCCTCAACCTTTCTTGTGCTGGAGTAAATTTCGATGGCCTGTGTGCAATCATGAGCTTAGTCACCATCTTCAACTACCTCCGCTATAAATCTCGCTGGGTTTACATTACTACACCTTACAATTGTTCTGGTCTGTATAAAATTATTTCATAGCCTGATGCTTTCTGTGTGGTCAATGTTGATTTGGGCGTGTTCAATATTGCAAAGAGGGCCTGTTCCATGAATAGTGTGGTGGGGTATACCATTGTTATTGATGATGATTTTTCCACCGCAAAGGCTGCGGCAGCCAAACTCTGTTCGCAAGGGAAGTGACCTAACATTACAGGATCCAGGTGTCCGCTGAAAAATGCTACAGGCTTGTGTCCCATGCTTGTTTTTTGTGTCAGTACTGCCTTCATTACTGCTGAGTCGCAATGTGAGAAGATAAAAAATTGGTGGTCATAGTTTGGAGTGGCCAGTACTGGTGATGTTGAGATGGCGTGTTTTAATTCGTCAAATGCTTCTTTCATTTCTCTTGTCCATCCCAAAATTTTGTCCCCCTTCTGTGCTTCTCTGAGGCCCTCGAGCAGGGGTCCTATGTATGAGCTGTAGTCAAAAACCCATGCCCTGCAGTAGTTGCATAGGCCCAGAAACTGCTGCAGTTCGCTCACTGTCTGTGGTTGTGATGTGTTTGTTATCGCTTGTGCCCTTTGTGGTGCAATGTTCCTTCCATTCTGTGAGATGAGCTGACCAATGTATAGCACCTGTTCTTGGCAGTACTGTAGCTTTTCCTTGTCTACCTTATACCCCTTCTCAGCTAACACTGTGAGCTTTTTAATTGAGTCCTTCCTACACCTTTCTTCTGTGGTGCTGCAAATGATGATGTCATCTATGTATTGCAGCACCGTGCTCTCCATCTCAATGTTTCCGATATCCATTTGTATCACTCGGTTGAAGATGGATGGTGACTCACAGAACCCTTGGGGCAACCTTGTGTGTTTCAATTTTGTGTTGCGGTATGTGCAGCTTGTCAGGTCCTGTGAGTCTGGGTGCCGAGGTATCGAGAAAAAAGCATTTTTGAGTTCAATCACTGTATACCATGATGCCTCTGCTGGTATCCCACATAGTATGGTAGCCAGATTAGCAGCTATGGGGTACTCTGCCTCTACAATGTGGTTCAAGGGCCTTAGGTCCTGGATAAAATGCCAAGACCCTCCTTTCGCTTTGCGTACATGGTACACAGCATACAGGTAGCGATAGGTGACAAAAAAATGTTCCTTTGTGTTGCAAGGTGATTCTGATGGTACTAGTATACCATTGTTTATTAGGGCGGTTATTGTTTCATATATGCCCTCATCTGCCTCTTTTGATAGTGGATATTGTTTCACTTTTGGTAGCATTGCTCCTTTTTTCAATTTTATTTTTACACCACCAATGCTCTTGATGCAGCCAATGTCATATGGACTGGTGGTCCACAGTGATGTTGGTACAGCTGTCTTCCTTGTAAAATGGCACTGGTGTAGGGGCGGGTGCCTCTAGTGCCATTGCCAATTTCTGTGCCACCTGCTTGTATGTTACCTTCAACCAAATGTTAATGCTCATCCAAAACACCATCTCTCCCTCTCCATTGTCGTCTGAGAAGAGCTCCTCATCAGACACATGTGTGAGCCTGCATCCCTCTGTCAGTGCTATTACAGCTCTCCAGACTCTCCCCTCCCTGTCTTGGGCATGTACTGCGATGTAGTCTGCAGTTGCCATAATCCTCTCGATGCTCACTGAAATCATTTTCCCCTCAAATTCACTTGCTGGTGTCTCTGATCTGAATAAGTATGCTGCTGGCCTCCTCCAAATGTTGCCCTCAATTCCAGGCAACTATGCAATTGCCATGCCTGTCCCATATTGGAAGATCTCTGCATCTACAGGCTCAGCCCGGGCCACTGTTTGGCCACAGTAAGCCTGCAGTATTTGTCGTGCTGTGAGCATGTTAATTCCTGGTGTAGAGCAAATTATGCCCTTCTCCGCGAAGGAGATGGTCATATTCAATCTGCTCATTATGTCCCTCCCAAGTATGTTTACTGGTGACTGCTTCGAGTACAGAAGTGGGAGAGACATGCCGTGATCTCCTATAGATAAAGAGATTTTATCAGTGAAGGGAACCAACCCTCGAGCCCCAGAGAATCCTTGAGTGTGCATGGCTTTGCCTGACATTTTAAATGTACCCTCCCTTATGCAGGACCTAATGGCCCCGGTGTCAACTAGGAAGGAACATTTTTTTGTCACCTATCGCTACCTGTATGCATGGTTCCTCTGCAGTATTAGGTGTTACTGATAGAATGGGACACATCAAAGACATCTGTGGGCTGTCCTATTGTGGATATTGTGACTGACCGCTTCCTGTGTAAGGGTTGTGACCCAATATTGTCACCATCCTCAGCTGTGTCTGCTATAGCAGTTCATCAGTTGTTGATACTGCATTGTCCTGTATTTGTGTAAGCTGCTGTACCGGTTGCACTTGATGTTGTTGTGTTGCTATCGCCTGTTGCTGTGGTGGTTTGTATGTTTGTACCTGCTGCTGTGGTGGTGTGTATGTTTGTACCTGCTGCTGTGGTGGTGTGTATGGTTGTACCTGCTGTTGTGGTTGTTGCAGTGGTGCTTGTTGTTGTGGTAGGCAGTGTTGTATTCCTTGTTGTTGTTGGTAAGCATGTTGTTCTCCCATAGGCCCTTGCTGCCCTTGTTCCCCCCAGGCTGTTTGGGTGGGCCTCATCCTGCAAGTGCGTGGCATGTGTCCCACCATCCCGCAAACCCAACATATTGGTGGTTCTCTGGCTTGCCATGAGAAACTCCCCGTGTTGTCCTTGTACCCTTGCTGTCCGTTTGGGTAGTAGCCCTGGATCCTTCCCCCTTGCTGTTCTGCAGGTTGGCCATAGCCCCTCCCTCTTATCATGCCGCCCATCATCCTGTAGTTGTTATAGTATCCATTTCCCATTGGCATATATCCTCCTCCTGCGTGTGCCGTGTATGGTGGGGGCAGGGGCATCTGCTGTGTTATAATTTGGGCTGGTTGCTGTAATTGTGCTACCTGTTGTTGTGTTGTGTCTTGTGCAACCGTTACTTGTGTGGGGATTGGTGTTGCTACCACGGGCGTTGTTATTAGTGCTCCTTCCATGGCATATTTAGATAGCTTTTTCTGCACCAATTTTGCCTCCTCTGCCTTTCTATCTTCTTCCTTTTGTTTCATCTTTTCCTGACACATTCCGCACTGGTGTACTATAGTTAGTTGTATTTCCGGCCAGGCCTTAGCTTCCATCCCCACTATGTTCTTCAGCTGTCTTTGTACTTGCTCTGGGAGCCCTTGTACTAATACACGGTAGAAAATTGCTAGTGTTTTATCCCACTGCTCCCGATTTTCCAGGCGCAACTTCTCCTGAATCTCCTGGATGTAATCAACAAGATCTTCATTCTCACGCATCTTGCGTGACGTTATAGCTCCTATGTCTGACGTGTCTGGGTACTGGACCCTTAGAGCCTGCCACAGCGCATGTCTGCAGTTGGCAAATGGCGCTCCATCATGTGATGTGTCAGTTATAGTGACCCCTGGGAAGCCCACCCTTTTCCAAATGTCATCTGCAGCATCCCCCAATATTGATATTAGGAGTCCCTTCACGTCCCCCACCGCTAATTTTTGCCCTGCAGTGTGTTTTTCCATCTCATATATCCACTTTCCTGCTCCTCCACTTAGTGATGGAAGTCTGCAATTAATATTCTCTTTATTGGTGTCATGATCCCTGCTTCCAAGGGGTCAGGACTTGCCCCACGACCTTGGAAGCAGGCCCATGACTCTGATCCCAGGAACCAGCCAGTCCCTATAGGGACCCTCTGGACCTTGTCCTGGCGCCAGTGGCGCCAGGCTCATGATGATGACTGGTCCTGGCACAGGAAGCGCCGGGCTCATATTAGATAAGAGTGCTTGGTGGACCTACCTGTAGCAGACCATGCTGCTTACTTACCAGCTAACTGGTCTCCTGATCCTTCTCTGCCTGGAACTACTTTTTCTGTCTGGGTGGAGCAGGAGCCACTCCCTGGAAGCAGAACACAGGAACTCTTCTAGAAATCTGGAACTCTTTTCTTACCTGGGTGAGGCCGTGGAAGGAGACGCCTAAGCACTACAGAAGGCTATTTAAACCACACCCGATTGGTTTCACGTGCTTCGCGTTATTCTGCATCTGCAGCAGGACGCTCACCGTGTCAGCTCCAGGAAACCTCCAGCTCCAGATCCTGTGAACACGAAATAACCTGCTGGAATCCAATCTTCAGTCTTCTTCAGTCTTCTGCAGCTCCTGCAAAACAAAGGCACAGGTTAGGCTAAAGTAAAGGCAGTGAATCTACTTACCTAATCCAACGGCAGCATCCAAGGCGCCTTTTTCAGCCTTTCTCTTCCGGCATCCGACATCTGCAAAGAGAGAGAACATCGGTCAGTAATATTCAACTACAAGTTCTGCTTACCTGTGTTACGCCCGTTCCAACTCAGCTCGCGCTGCATTCCGGCACCTGCAAGGCAAGATACATCGGTTAGTAACACTTAGTTACAAGACTGCTTACCTGTGTTACGTTCGCTTTCAATCTGTTCGCGCTGCACCTCAGTACCTGCAAAGACAAAAGAGACATTACGGAGCATTCTCCAGCGCTAGTGCAGTCTTTCTACTCACGTGCCATTAGAAGGATAATCTTCATCGTCACAGCATCTGAAAAGGGAAAGACCTAGACTTTACAGACTTAAGACTTTTGAAAGAGAAGAGAACAATGCAAAAGGAACTTTAATACTTACAAGGCACGCTCGTGCATTAACGGCGTCTTCGCTCTCAGCAAATCCTCTGCTATCAAGAGGCAGAGCTCGCATCCAGTGAAGCAACTGGACCCAGCGCCCCTGCACAAGACGCAGGATGGAGAGCCCGGCATTTACCTATATAAGACATCTCACTCTTCAGCTTAAACTGTCGGTGGGAAGGGGGCCCAGTCCGGGAGCAAAACGAACCCTGCGCCTAACACTGAAGACAGTATCCTCGCCAGATCAAGACCTGCGCCTCCGGGGGAACCAGGTGAGCGTTACAGAACGCGAAGCCTTACCACAAAATTCCCGCCCAGGCGCAATGGAAACCTCAGACACAGACCAGTTGGCCCAATTGCTCGGGGAGTTGAGGGCGGAAGTACACGCTGCACGTCAGGAAACAAATGCCCTAAGGAGGGAGTTAGTGGTCTCCAAAGAGCGAACAGACGATTTGGCTAGACAATTGCTGCAAGCCCAAGCTGGACAAACTCCTCTACCAACCCCAAGTGGGGGCCACACTCCTCCAGCTTCCTCGAATCCGGTACAAATCAATCTACCAGGAAATATACCTTTGGCTCCGCCCGAACGCTTTTCAGGTGATCCAAAAAAGTTTGCTGTGTTCTTTAATCAATGTCGCTTGCACTTTTTGTGCAGACCCGCCGCTTTTCCAACGGACCAGGCTAAAGTGGCCTTCGTGCTCTCTTATCTCAGCGGCAGTGCCGCAGATTGGTCTGTTCCTTTAGTGTCTCAAGATGACCCCATTCTCCATAACTTCCAGGACTTCCAAGCCAGTATGGAGAAACTGTTCGCAAGGCACTATCAGGGACAGGCCTTGGACAATGAACTTCTTTCACTACGACAGGGCAATCAAGATCTTCTGACTTATATTGCATCATTTAACAGACTAGTGGTGGAAACCGGATGGCCGGAGGATAAGAGGATCACACTGTTTTACAGAGGTCTGCGTGGGGAATTAAAAGACGTTCTGGCTCAAGTGTTAAATCCTCCACAAGACTGTTCCGAATATATCGATCTGGTAGTGCAATTGGATCATCGACTACAGAATCGGAAAGCCGATCGATCCAGATTTGAAACCCGACTTTTTTCAAGGCCACAAAGTTCTACTAAAGGAACTGATTCCGTGGAACCCATGCAAATAGGGGGTGTAAAAGGACCTTTAACCCAAAAGGAGAGGGAAAGGAGGAGACAACTGCAATTATGCCTCTATTGCGGAAACTCAGGGCACTTTCTTCGAGATTGTCCAGTGAAGCCCAAGAAGAAGATAGTAGGGGCGTCTGATAAAGGTACCGAGAATTCTGAGCCGGGAAACGACCTCGCCCGGCAAGTGTAGAGGTCCGCTTGCCGAGCGTTAAAACCAGTTCTTTGACCTCGCATTTCATCATGCCCATGGTCCTCGTGAGTCCTGAACAACCTAATCGTATGCATGCCATTAAAGCATACATTGATAGTGGCGCAATCGGGAATTACTTGGACTGTGAGCTGGCTGCCAGGATGAATCTATCTCTTTGTCCAAAGACGGTGAAAGACGTCATTACCACCGTGGATGGGACGGAAATAGCTTCCGGACCCGTAACTCACACCACCATGGAAGTGACATTAGTAAGCCAAGATGGGCATCAAGAGAAGATCGTGTTTGATGTGATCAAGGCCCCTCAGTTTCAAGTCATCTTGGGAGTTCCTTGGTTGGAGAAACACAATCCTCAAATTGATTGGCGAGCAAAGACAATCCGGTTTCCAGAATGAACTTCTACCTGCTACCCTCAGCTCTCCACCAAACTAGCTGCAACTGTTTCTGAGAGTCCGCAACTGCCTCCTGAATACCAGGAATTCCAAGATGTCTTTCGGAAAGACCAAGCTAATTCTTTGCCTCCCCACAGATCATACGACTGTCAGATAGACCTGATTCCCGGATCCACTCCTCCGTGCAGTCGGATTTATGCCCTTACTGAACCTGAAAATCTCCACCTAAGGCAATATTTGGACCAGTACCTGGCTAACGGATTCATCCGTCCTTCGAAGTCCCCGGCCTCCTCAGCTCTGTTCTTCGTGCCAAAAAAGGAGGGAGACTTAAGAACGTGTATAGACTACCGTGCCCTGAACCAGATTACAATTAAGAACAGGTATCCATTGCCATTGATCCCAGAACTACTTGACCAAGTCAAAAACGCCTGCATATATACTAAGTTAGACCTCAGAGGAGCCTACCATTTGGTGCGAATAAAGGAGGGCGATGAATGGAAGACGGCCTTTCGTACCATGTATGGACTGTTCGAGTATCAAGTGATGCCCTTCGGGTTGTGTAACGCACCGGCCGCATTCCAGTTCTTTATGAATGACGTGCTCCGTGAACTCATTGATGTGTGTGTAGTTGTATACATTGACGACATTCTGGTTTATTCGTCCTCTGAGGCAGAACACCGAAAACATGTAACCGCAGTACTGGAGAGGCTCCGTAAACACAAACATTTTGCAAAATTAGAGAAGTGCGTCTTTCATGTTACTGAGGTCGAATTTCTGGGATTTATTTTGTCACCTAACGGAGTTCACATGGACTCGAGGAAAGTAGATGCAATAATCAAGTGGCCCTCACCATCATCTCTAAAAGGGGTTCAAAGTATGTTGGGCTTCGCCAACTTCTATCGCAGGTTTATTCCAGACTTTTCTCGGGTAGTCCAACCCATTACAGCTCTCCTCAGAAAAAACAAACATTTTGAATGGTCTACCGAGGCAGAACAAGCCTTTCAGGAGCTAAAGACTAAATTTACCTCCGCCCCGATTTTAAAACATCCCCGTCCGGAACTACCTTACATCGTCGAGACCGATGCCTCCAGCCTTGCTATGGGAGCAGTGCTTTCACAAAGAGATCCAGAAACCAACCAGTTGCACCCCGTGGCGTTTTGGTCTCGCAAATTATCAGCCCCAGAAATCAATTACACCATTACCGATAAGGAACTGTTGGCTATTAAGTCCGCCTTTAAGGCCTGGCGGCATTATCTCTTAGGAGCCCGACACACAGTCACTGTCATTACTGACCATCGTAATCTACAGTATCTTAAATCAGCCAAAGCTCAATCCTCCAGACAACTTCGCTGGGCATTATTTTTTGCCGAATTTGATTTTATAATCACTTACCGACCAGGCAATAAGAATGGTAAAGCGGATGCCCTCTCTCGAATCGGAGTAGAGGAACACATGGTTAACCCTGAGCTCGTACCTATTATTCCTGAACAAAGAATCCTGGGTTTGATCAGCATGCAATCCATTGAAGAAATTGAAACCCAGGTTAAACAACTTGTAACTCCAACGGACATACAAAAATGGCAGCTTCAGGGGGAAGACTTCACAGTAAAGAACGACTTATTATACTTCAAGGAACGACTTTATCTACCCTGTACCAGCTTACAAAATCAAGTCATCTCTTGTTATCACGACTCCTTAATGGAAGGACACCCGGGTATGGCCATGACCTCGGAAAAGGTCAAGCGTCACTTTTGGTGGCCATCTTGGAGAAAAGACATCAGAAACTTTGTCATGTCCTGTGGAGTGTGCGCCCAGAACAAGAGTCCTAAGGAAAAACCAGCAGGCCTCTTACAACCACTCAAAATCCCACCTCATCCCTGGCATACCCTTTCCATGGACTTTATCACTGACTTACCTCCCTGTTCCGGATACAATACAATCCTGGTAATCGTAGACTTATTTTCAAAAATGGCACATTTCATCCCACTAAAGGGGTTACCGTCAGCAGCAATCCTGGCTCGAGAATTTCTTGAAAACATCGTTCGGTTGCACGGCTTTCCTTCGGTTTTAATCTCAGACAGAGGAAGTCAATTCATCTCCCACTTCTGGCGGAGTTGCTGTCGGTTAGCTCAAATTGATGTGAGGCTTTCCACCAGTCACCACCCACAAACCGATGGTCAGACCGAAAGGACCAATCAGACTTTGGAACAGTACCTACGCTGCATGCTGCAACAGACAGGAGGAACTTGGAAGGACATCCTTTGGATAGCCGAGTACGCTTACAATAACTCAGTCCACTCTGGAACCGGAAAGACCCCGTTTTTTCTTTTGTATGGTAATCATCCTCGAACCTCTAACCTGGATCCACCTCAGGATCTTGGAACACCAGCAGTTGACCACCTACATTCAACCATCACCCAAGCCTTCAAGGAAGCTACTACCCACCTTCAAAGGGCCAAGGAACAATACAAGAAAGGAGCAGATCAACATCGAAAGGAAGCCCCTCAATACCAAATAGGAGATCAAGTCTGGTTATCCACCAAATATTTACCCCTAAAGGGACCACGCACCTTTAACCCAAGATACCTGGGACCCTACTCTGTTACTGCCATAATAAATCCAGTAGCGGTCAAGTTGGAGTTACCCCCTCGTATGAAAATGCACCCAGTCTTCCATGTCTCACTACTAAAACCTGTTCAACCAGAAACCCGATTGACTAAATCTCCTGAACCTATCCTAGTTGACGGAGAACTTGAGTTTGAAATCAAAAATATCCTGGATTCCAAGATCTCCAAATCAAAACTACACTACCTGATTGACTGGAAAGGCTACGGCCCCCAAGAAAGATCTTGGGAACCTGCAGAACATGTACACGCACCCCGACTAATCAAGACATTTCATCGGACATTTCCTAACAAACCAAGACCTCCGGAGAAGTCAACCTTGGGAGGGGCCTTGAGGGGGGGTGCTGTCATGATCCCTGCTTCCAAGGGGTCAGGACTTGCCCCACGACCTTGGAAGCAGGCCCATGACTCTGATCCCAGGAACCAGCCAGTCCCTATAGGGACCCTCTGGACCTTGTCCTGGCGCCAGTGGCGCCAGGCTCATGATGATGACTGGTCCCGGCACAGGAAGCGCCGGGCTCATATTAGATAAGAGTGCTTGGTGGACCTACCTGTAGCAGACCATGCTGCTTACTTACCAGCTAACTGGTCTCCTGATCCTTCTCTGCCTGGAACTACTTTTTCTGTCTGGGTGGAGCAGGAGCCACTCCCTGGAAGCAGAACACAGGAACTCTTCTAGAAATCTGGAACTCTTTTCTTACCTGGGTGAGGCCGTGGAAGGAGACGCCTAAGCACTACAGAAGGCTATTTAAACCACACCCGATTGGTTTCACGTGCTTCGCGTTATTCTGCATCTGCAGCAGGACGCTCACCGTGTCAGCTCCAGGAAACCTCCAGCTCCAGATCCTGTGAACACGAAATAACCTGCTGGAATCCAATCTTCAGTCTTCTTCAGTCTTCTGCAGCTCCTGCAAAACAAAGGCACAGGTTAGGCTAAAGTAAAGGCAGTGAATCTACTTACCTAATCCAACGGCAGCATCCAAGGCGCCTTTTTCAGCCTTTCTCTTCCGGCATCCGACATCTGCAAAGAGAGAGAACATCGGTCAGTAATATTCAACTACAAGTTCTGCTTACCTGTGTTACGCCCGTTCCAACTCAGCTCGCGCTGCATTCCAGCACCTGCAAGGCAAGATACATCGGTTAGTAACGCTTAGTTACAAGACTGCTTACCTGTGTTACGTTCGCTTTCAATCTGTTCGCGCTGCACCTCAGTACCTGCAAAGACAAAAGAGACATTACGGAGCATTCTCCAGCGCTAGTGCAGTCTTTCTACTCACGTGCCATTAGAAGGATAATCTTCATCGTCACAGCATCTGAAAAGGGAAAGACATAGACTTTACAGACTTAAGACTTTTGAAAGAGAAGAGAACAATGCAAAAGGAACTTTAATACTTACAAGGCACGCTTGTGCATTAACGGCGTCTTCGCTCTCAGCAAATCCTCTGCTATCAAGAGGCAGAGCTCGCATCCAGTGAAGCAACTGGACCCAGCGCCCCTGCACAAGACGCAGGATGGAGAGCCCGGCATTTACCTATATAAGACATCTCACTCTTCAGCTTAAACTGTCGGTGGGAAGGGGGCCCAGTCCGGGAGCAAAACGAACCCTGCGCCTAACACTGAAGACAGTATCCTCGCCAGATCAAGACCTGCGCCTCCGGGGGAACCAGGTGAGCGTTACAATTGGCATGCTTCCAGGGTACATTTTGTGGTCTGGCCCCTCCCCTTTCCAGAGTGGCATTAAATTGTACCCCCTCATTTCCCCCCGTGCCCGCGGGGTTATGTCCGTGTATTCATCCTCTTCCTCTGTGTCGGGTAATTCTTCAATCAAATCAATATTACAGTTAATTGCTCTATCGTCCCCTTCATTCTTCCTCCCTCTCCTTTTACCCTCTTCTCTCCCCGTGGGCGTGCTTGCCCGTTCTTCCTGTCTGCGTCCTGGGAGGTCCCTAAGTCTGTCGACATATGGGGTGTGTGCAGGGGTTGGTGTCAGTGGGCGTGGTGCTAGAGGTTGTGTTGTTAGAGGGCGTGGCGTTTGTAATGGTGTCTGTGTGAATGGTTGTGACATTCTCCTTGCTCCCTCTTTTACCTTCTCTTCACCTTAATTATCTCTTCCCTCCTTTCGCACGACCATGGTGACTCGCAGTTTGTGCGTGTAATGTACAGTTTGTCTAAACTTTCCCAATTGCCATCTCCTCCACTTTTTCCTAAACATTCTTCCTCCTCGCTGCAAAATCCATCAGGAAAAGACAATCCCCATTCTGTGCGTTTTCCACCCACTATCACCGTCCTTAAATCTATTAAGTCCGCTTCCTTGTGCTCTCCTCCTTTAACAGCTGCCCCTTGTGTTGACGTAGTAGCCAACTCCGAATCCTGGCATGTGTATGTTCTTACTCCGTGCTCCACCTTCCTATCTCCACTCTCATCCTCTCCTGCTCATCTCTATTCTCCTTTCTCTCCTTCTTCCTTCCTCGTGTTTCTTGCTCAAACTGTCTGATCTGTGCACTTCGTGAGTCTCTTAATTCAACCAACCTTTCCTCCAGCATTTCTTCCTCAACCTGTTGCAGTTCATCTTCTCTTGTCTTACTCACCTCGGTCCCTGTCTGTGTGATACCCATTTCATACTTTGCCATCCTCCTCACTGCGTCCTTTTCTTCCCCTTTTAGTGTCCCTCAGAGCTTTAGGAGCACCTGTGCTGCTACCCATTCGTCTGGTCCTATGGTTGCGATGTGTTCCCCACTTTTCTTCCCTCCCTTCGTGCCTGCCTGTGTGGAGTTTAACTCTATCGTGCTTGTCACCTCTTCCCCCTCTGGTAGCTATCTGTAGGGGCATATGGTGGAGGGCTGTATGCAGAGTTTGAGTACCCCTCAGCGGCTGTCAGTTGTTGTCTGGTGGCTTCTCTTAATTCTGTTACTGGGTAGAACCCTCCTTCTTCCTTCTTCACTACCTACTCCAGAGACATATCTTCTGTCCCTTCCTTTTTCACCTTCTCTTCTGATACTGTACCCAATCCTTCTTTCTCCTCTTGCTCTCTTCTGTGCATAGTGCATTGCTGCTCGCCGTGCCCATGCCCCCTCCATTCTCCTTCTCCTCTTTGCCTCCCTTCGTTTCTTTACTCCCTTTCTCCTCTGCTGCCCCTTCCATAGTAAACATCCCCATTGCCCCTGTCCTGGCTCCCTGAAACATCTTCCATAAGTTAAACATCTCTATATGGTGAGCTAATTTCTTTCCCTTGTACGTGTTGTGTATGTATGTCAATAGCGGTGTATGAGTCAAAGCTGCCGTTAGGCGGCCATGGTGTCAGTATTTTGTGGTCTGTTCCTTGTGTCCAGTCGATACTATATTTGATAATTTTCTCCTTGTATGGTGATAGTGATGTGCAAATGTGTTGGAGGGGTGTAGTTAAAGCATTTCCCCTCACTCCAGACCCCGATCCATAGTATGTGGCCATGTTACAGTTTTGTTTTTCCCAATATCAGCCTTCTTTACCTGGCCCTGTAAACTGGGGGCTTCCGACCGTCCGCTAAAAAGTAATATATATACAGTTCTTTTTCCTTTATTATTTGTCCCCCTTGATGTCACCAGTATGGCCCCCTACGGCCATGGCGCACGAAGTCCCCTGTGGCTGCGTGCCCTGTGTGGTGTGCTTTTACAGCCGCCCCACCTTTCCTTCTTTTTCAAACCTCTCCCTCCCCTTCTCCAACCCCCTTGCTGGGCGTGACTGGCGTTCTCCGTGCGCAGCCACCTCTCCCCTTTTTGCCCCTCCCTTATCGAGGGTTGCCGGCGTTCTCCATGCGCGGCCCCCCTCACCTCTTCTATCCCGCCCTTTCCCACTTCCTATCCCCCGGCCACACCTTGATCAACCCGAGATGGTCGCGGTGTCTTATACAAGCCCTGCGGGTGACATCACCACCTTCTGCAAACTATTACCGGTAAGAAACCTTTATAGGATGAAAAAAGTGTGCGATATGTTTTAACCCTTTTGTCCCCAGTAAACCCTACAGCTGTCATCCCGCTTCAACCGGAGCAAGGTAACCGACAATAACTCTTGCAATCGGACCGCACATGCTGCGTCACCTCGCGTGTGATACGCCCCCTCTCTCGGGAGTTTAACCAGCCAATCGTCTTCTGCACTTGGGCACAAACTAGCTACCTCCTGTGGGGAAACTTCATCTGCCTAACAAGCTTCAACACTCAATTAATAGGGATCCTCATCTACTCATTGATCTATAACACCAATTCATATGAAAACTACACCCCTTCCCTACAGGTGCCCGCGATCTGAACAAATCAGTGCCTTCTGACAACCACACGTGGTACCTTTCGGCTCCACCCAATTCGCTCTGGGACGTGGTAGAAGACGGCCCTCGTGCTTGTCCAGCCACCGCTCACTCGTCTTCCGTCACTTATTTGTCAAATCTTTTGCAGCACACTGTCAAAACCTCCCGCCTCCCTTTTCACAATTCCTCCCCCCTCCTGCATATCATTATATTGCTTGTTAGGTGTGTCATACTCACCAAGTCCTCTTGAGGCGGGGCCGCCCGACTGCGTGCACACCTCCAAAGCAGCTCGCCACCTCCCCTCGTCTGGACCACGCCTGGACACTCGCCAACCGCGGGCGGGATACTTCTGAAGTCGGCTCCCGCGGGCCAATATCCGGTTTGCGCTGTCCGGTCTTCTCGCAGTTCTGCAATGGTCCTGTAGTCCTCAAAAGGGGGCAACAGCAGAGGGGGACGCGCTGCCGGGTCTCCTCGTTGCAAGAGGCCCTGGAATGGTGCTCTCAGGATAATAGACCTCAAACAGATCTCAGCAGTGCCTCCAACTTGTCGGGGTGATCTCCCGGGGGCCGGCAGAGCTGTCCGCGGACCTCCGGGGCTGGGGAGGCCCCAACTCCTTCCGCGTCCCAAAAGGAGTATGAGACACACACAAGGAGCAAGGTAACTACTGCTGGTTATTAGAGTAACGGCAGGGATACGCTCAGACCGTATGCATCCGGAGAGGCTCTCATCGTTAGCGGGGCTCGCAGGCCCTTTTTACGGCACTATGATGCGCTACTTGTGTCACCTGGGAAAATCATCACAAAACCTATCGCCACTTCGGGTTGGTTCCCTGAGTGGTAGGGTTAGTATGGATACCCTATGGGAAGAAATGTTAGTGGATGAGGACGGATCAGGTGGTACACTTGGGCTGTCCCTAACAGTTGCTACATTGGAATTGTTACAAGGGGACCCTTGGTGATTCTCTAAGAGTAATGGCGTCAGTGATAAGCCCCCCTGTATTTTGATTGGTTCTCCCGTGAGCCCCCAAGCCTGGGACCATCGTCGTTCCCAGCTCACGGTGTACCTGATATTAGCAACAATGTGCAACTATGTGTTTGTGCGGACAATGGACAGGTCTGCTTATGGGCTGGTGAGCAGGTCTTTCCCATCGCTGTAGGTGTCCAACTTGTCACTTTGTTGTTGCAGATTGTGTCCCAGACGTGGGACCCTGGCGGTTCTCTGTCTCGTAATCTTGGCACCTTGTCAGTTCGGCTTAGTCACGTGTGGGGAGACCGTAGCTGGAGTAGAATTATGAGCATTAGATTTTGTATTTTGTCTCTGAGGGCTTGGCACCTGTACGTATAACCTTGGCGCTGGGCGCGCGGCATGCGGGTTGCAACATCGTGGCCTTGGCTGTGGGCTCTCGTTGAGGCTCGTTCTGCATGGTCAGCACTTGCATTTCATTTTGGGAGGATTTTCGTTTGTGAGGTTCCTGCCTGGGGACTCTTGCTTGCGGCCTACTTGGGTCTAGTTCGTGGGTGGCGGTACATAACCCATACTATTGGGGTCGCAGGGTGACAAGTGTCATACGCAGCATTAGATATGCATGGTGGCATCTTCATAGAGATAGGTAGCAAGAAAGCATCAGCAAGCATATACACAAGCTCTTCAGGCAGCTTGCATTTCTGTGGTGTTGTAGAAGGCCTATGTGTGAAAATAATAATGATGCATGTCCGTGGGTATGTCAGTCCACTACGTCATAGCACTGAGTATATTCTTCATGTTGGTTGGTGTGTGAGTGACCAGTGTGCATGGTGGCACGTGTGTTCTTGTCTGTTGGCTATGTCGTCATGGCATCTCTAATGATGTGAATACTTGTGGCTATTCTTCTAGTCGAGCTGATCCATGTCGCAGGCATCGGTTTGAACCGGGCGTGCTAGTGGGCATACTCTTCGTATATGCATGTTTTTGAAGCAGGATACTTTGTCATCTGGTAAATAAGCAAACTCCTCTTGTGGGGCGTGCCTGGGCCATGATCCCCTAGGCCATGGTCTGGAAGAGAATGGGGGGAGGGTGTTATCCCATTCTCCCACTTCAGTTGTTAAAGAAACAAAGTCTGGGAGTGGGTCTGAAATGCCTGCCTCCCCAGCAAATGTGGAAAATTATGAGGATGAGAATGTGTCTGTTATTATTGATGAGTTAGATGAGGCAGATGAGTCTAAAAATATAGGCCTCACAATCCCTCTACCTGCTCTACAACCTCAACCTTTGTCCACTGGGACCCCATCAGGTCCTAAACTCAGTCCTGAATTCATTTCTCTAGAAAAGATGATGCTTGAATTGGAATTCAAACGCATTAATGCTCAAACTGAACAAAAGCATCAAGAACTTAAGCTCAGAGAAATGGAGTTGAATCATGCACTAGGAATGAAAAAAATGTCTATTGAAAATGCTTCTCTCTTAGGGTCTTCTCGGTCTTCCAGTCCTAAGAGACCCCGTATGCCTAAAGAAATTGTTGATATGTATGAGGCTAAGTTTGATATTTTGGATTGGTTGGCAATGTTTGCATATAACCATGGCGTTCAAGACATTACAGGGAATCAATTGCTTCCCTGGCTCTTCTCTAGGCCACCCACTGTTGCATCTGATGTTGTGATGGAGTTGGGGGAGGTCGACAAGATGGATTATGAGTGTGTGAAGCTAGCTTTAATTGCTAAATTTGGGAAGACCCCTTCCCAGTACCTTAATAGGTTTAGGACCCTCAAAAAGCATTATGGTACCCCTTGGGCTACCTGGGTATGTGAATGTTTGAAAAACGTAGATGCTTGGGTTAAGGGTTACAGAGTAAACACTTATGAAGGTATGAGACATCTTGTTATGTTGGAGTCAATTTATGATGCCTGCTCACCTGAGCTCAGACAGCACTGGTTGATTCTAAAGAAATAGATCCAAAGAAGTTAGCAAAGGCTGCTGACTTGTGGGTTGCCAACAGGGCTACTCACCAGGATTCTGGAGCAACTTAGAAGAAGGATGAGGGAAAACAGCCAAAGAAAGATATCAAGGAGAATTCAAATACCTCCAATCCAAAAGAGGGCCACAAACAGCAAAATAAGGGTAAACCACAAGGGAAACCGAATCAGGCTAGTGCACCATCTGGACCCAACCCTGATGGAGGTCAGAACAAAACCCAATTTGTCAAAACATTTGTGAAATGTAATGTTTGTGGGTCAACTGACCATGTGAAAGGGGATCCCAGATGTAAGGGTAAACCTTCAGGGGTCTACACTGTCTCCTTAGCATTTTCCCCAGAGGAAGAAGTACCTATGACAAGTGGAAATGTTCATCTACTGGCTGATGAACCCATGAGAGTCTCAGGTAGTGTTTCCTTAGTGTCCCTGGGTTTGTGGGAACAACAGAATTTAGATGTCTATAATTCCATCCCAGATAATACTAAAGAGTATTATAAAGATAGTGTTCTTGTGCAGGGCCAGGAGACTCCTGGCATCAGAGACACTGGAGCCAGCATAACTGTGGTTGATTAATCGTTTTCCAAGGTGGAGGATGTTGCTAAGGCCCCCACATGTTTAACCAAGTTAGCTGGAGGCCCTGTGCAATTGCTTCCCCAGTTACCAGCTCTCATCCAGTGTAATAATATGACGGTCAAAATACCTGTTAGTGTGCAGAGTGAAGTGCCTGGGAAAGGCCTGTTGGGCAATGACCAGAAAATTCTTGGAGTTGTGTCTAATACCCCCATGACTCTCAGTAAAAGGAAACAGGCGCTCACTAGGCCTGCAAGGGAGAGAACCTTGAGAGTCTCTCCAGAGGAAACTGTCACCCCCACCCCACAGGAGTTGCTCACTGCTATTCCAGGAAAAAAAGAGGCAAAGGGGAAACCCAAAACCTCCAAGAAGAAAGCAGATATCACCCCTGTGTGACCAACAAGGACATCCTCAAGATTGTCCAAAGTTACACCTGTGACTCCTCGACCTGCTGAGGCTGAGTGTGAGGTAGAACCCTGTGTGGTTGATCCATTATCTGAAGAGTCAGAACTGGAAGACATAACTTTGGTTGGAGATCTGGACCCTGCTGACCATCCTAAGCTGCAGTCTTTACTGGCAGAAGGTGGACCCAACTGGGCAGACTTCAGCAGAGGACAAAGAGAGTGTCCTACTCTTGAAGGTCTTCGCCTACAGACAGCTTCTCAGCTCAATCGGATGCCTGCGAGTGCTCTTCTGTCCGGCTATCGGACGCCTGCGAGTGCTCTTCTGTCCGGCCATCGGACGCCTGCGAGTGCTCTTCTGACGGCTTTTTCCCTGACATTGGGGACTGACTCCCGGGGGGCTCCCGGGGCTTGGTTCCCCATCCGGTCACGGTGGCCTCTGGGGAGTCACGTCCGTATCTGCATCAAAAGAAGAGCAAGGAACTCAGAAAGCCTAGACGAAAGGACTCCACCGTAGATTTAGGTGAGGAGGAGTTGGAAAAGAGGGGATCCAAAGGTTCAAAGTCTCACAGTATACAACGCCCAAAAAGTAAGACCATGGCTACTCCTGAACAAGTCCTGGAGATGTGCAATGCTATCCAGGCTTTGCGGGTCGACATGAAGAACGTACAAGCAGAGAACCAGACCGTTCGGCAACAGGTGGCTACCAGAGACGAAGGAAGAGGTGAATTACCCCCGCTGCCTTTTTCCATGAACAAGTATGATGGCAATCCCAAGGGAATGAAGGAGTTCCTTGATGCCTGCACTGTCTACTTCTCATTCAGGAGGAAGAACTTCGAGTCCGGAAGGTCTCGGGTTGGTTTTCTAATCTCCAATCTGACGGGAAGTGCCTTGAAATGGGCTACCCACCTTGTTACTTCTGAAGATCCCTCGGTGAACGACTATGATTTGTTCGTTTGTGACTTTAAGACTAGGTTCGAAAGACCCGTAGTCCAGTACTCAACATATGAAGCACTACTGGATGCCAAGCAAGGCAACCAAAACTTCCAATCGTATATCTCACACTTTCAGGAATTGGCTGCATTGGCAGGGTGGCCTGATACTGCTCAGAAAACTATTTTCCGTCGAGGATTGCACGACGACATAAAAGACGAGTTGGCACGAGTGGCGAGATCAGGCACCTTTTCTGAATTAACAACCTTGGTCCTCCGGATCAAATTCCGTTTGAATGAAAGATGACATGAGAGGAAGAAGGGCCGAGGACTTCCATGGAACAAGCAGACGGCTCCCCAGGCCAAGGATCGTCCTTTCCCCGAGGAACCAATGCAAATAGGTGCCACAAGAGGCCCTTTGTCCGTTAATGAAAGAAGACGCAGAAAGGAACTTAATCTTTGTATGTATTGTGGTTCATCGGAACACCAGTTGAAGGACTGCACTGAGATCCCATCTCGGCGTTCGGAAACACATTGCCCCGAGTCTATGCAAGGGAGACTACGGGGAAGTTGGCACAAACCCTTGCAACACCACTAAAACAGGAGAAGACAACCGATTGATGATACTCCAGGCCTCCCTAAGCCCGTCTGCTGATTCCTCTATTCCAGTGTTGGCTATGCTGGACTGTGGGGCGACGAGCAATTTTATTGACGCTTCTTGGGCACAGAACAAAGGCATTCCGCTCAGATCCAAGAGCAGAACCATTCCAGTGGAAGGAGTTGACCCCTACAGGTCGTTATGGAAGAACACACAGAAGTGATCATCTTTGATGTCATCAAGGCAGCACACTTTCCGGTTATACTTGGAATCTCCTGGTTAAGACAGCACAACCCAGATATCGACTGGAGCGCTAATCGCTTGAGTTTTAACTCAGACTATTGCGGCAAGAACTGCATTAAGGAACATCGGGTAGTGGTCTCTGGCTTCCCTACAAACCAGTCAGCCGTTTCCATATCTGCTATACCTACCCAATACTGGGAATAGGAAGAAGTCTTCAAGGATGTGGTACCTAAACTCCTCCCACCTCAACGTCCCGAAGATTGCAGAATTGACCTCAAGGAACAAGTACCTCTTCCCTTTGGTAGAATGTATCCGCTGTCACAACAAGAGCGGTCAGTCCTGAAGGAGTATTTGGATTCAAATCTCGAGAATGGCTTGATAAGGAAGTCACGGTCTTACAGAGGGGCATCTCTATTTTTCGTTGCCAAGAAAGGAACCAGAGAGTTGCGCCCTTGCATTAATTACAGGGAATTAAACAGGATTACGGTACGTGACCGTTATCCCATGCCCCTCATAAGAGACATCATCGAAGCAGTAAAGGACTCTCAGGTCTTCACTAAGATCGATCTACGTAGGGCTTATCATCTTCTCAGAATCTATCCAGGGGACGAGTGGAAGACTGCTTTTCGAACACCGTTGGGGTTGTTTGAATATTGCGTGATGCCGTTCGGACTAGTCAACGCCCCAGCGGTGTTCCAAAGGTTTATGGACCATGTTTTTTCCGACATGCTGGGTACTTCCGTTGTTGTATACCTAGATTACATTTTGATATATTCCACAACTCTCTAGGATCATCGGAACCAAGTGAAGGAGGTGTTACGAAGGCTACAGGAGAACCATTTGTACGCCAAGGCCGAGAAATGCATTTTTGAGGCTACCGAAGTACCATACCTTGGGTTTATCCTGTCCTCCAAAGGTATCCGGATGATTCCGATAAGATAAAGGCCATACTCAGATGGCCAGAACCTACCTCCATAAAAGCGATCCAACGATTTCTTGGTCTGGCGAATTTCTATCGCCTCTTCATTACAAATTTCTCTGAGATGGTTCTCCCTCTGACTTTACTCCTTAAGAAGGACAGCATCTTTGATTGGAACCTGGCAGCCCAGTCTGCCTTTTCTGAACTGAAAAGACTATTCACTACGGCTCCGGTGCTTATACAACCGGACCAATCTAAACCATTCATAGTGGAGACTGATGCCTCAGGTGGAGCCATAGGAGCAGTTCTACTTCAAGAAGATAACGAAGGTGCAGAACGTCCTATAGCCTATTATTCACGCACTCTGACGGCTAGTGAAGGGAACTATTCCGTACTCGATTGTGAACTACTGACTATGCGACGAGCATGCGAAGAGTGGAGGCACTTGTTTCAAGGAGCATCTCAGCCATTCCTTATTCGCACGGACCACAGAAATCTGCGGGTTCTCCAATAGATGGAATGCCGGAACGCACGTCATGCCATATGGGCTTATTACTTTTCGAATTTTGACTTTCTCATCTCCTACATCCCAGGTACCCAGAATGGGGAAGCAGACGCTCTTTCTCGAAGCTGGGCCAACACAGAACTAGAGATTAGATCTACACCTACTGTAAGGGATAGAATACTACCTAACCCTAAGATCATAACCACCATCAACAGCTTTTTGCAGAATGTGCAGTGTGCATATAAGACCTTGTCTAGACGAGAGCTCTTGTCTATGGGTCTCCAAGAAAGAGAAGGATTGTGGTTTCTTGAATCAGCCCTCTTACTTCCAACAAAGGACCTCCAGGAGCAAGCCCTTCATCTCTGTCATGACCTACCCTTGGCCGGTCACAAGGGGCAAAAAGCCACCTTTGAATTACTTACTAGAAGTTTTTGGTGGCCTTCTGTACGGATCAACGTCAACACATACGTCAGATCATGTTCAGTTTGTGTAAGTTCCTGTGTAAGTAAGGTCTCTAGGCAAATGCCGCTCGGCTTGTTGCAGCAAGCAGACTTACCTTCTCGTCCTTGGGAGAATTTGTCGATGGACTTTATAGTTGAGTTACCTCCCTCTCAGGGAAAGACAGCTATAATGGTCACTGTCGATTCCTTTTCCAAACTGGCTCATTTTTCCCCCCTTGTTGGGGTACCTTCTGCCACTGAGACTGCCTCTGTGTTTCTCCGGGACATAGTGAAGCTCCATGGACTACCTTGTGTCATCATTTCCGACCGAGGAGTACAATTCACCTCAAGGTTTTGGTCCATTTTGTGCAAAGAGCTGGGAATTCACAGGGCATTATCTTCGGGATATCACCCCCAGTCTAATGGAGAAACAGAACGACTTAATGCCCCTCTGGAAGAATACCTGAGGTGCTTCTACAATAAAGAACAAGACAATTGGGCATCTATGTTGTCTATGGCAGAATTCACGTACAACAACACCGTTCACACTGCTATTGGTATGAGTCCATTTCACTGCACCTATGGGTACCACCCCCACTCTCTACCGACATTACCTCCTGGCAGTAACAAGGCACCGGTGGTGGACGAGCTTGTCTCCAGGATTCAACGGATTCATAAAACAGCTCTGCAAACTTTGGAGTAAAGTCGTAAGACATACAAGAAGTATGCAGATGCAAAAAGAAGACCTAACCCTCAATGGAATCCTGGCTCAATGGTCTGGCTGTCCACCCGATATTTACCTCGTTGGGCACGAATGGGCAAGTTCTCACCTAGATATATAGGTCCATACAAGATTGAGGCCAAGATAAATCCCGTTGCCTACAAATTGAAGTTACCTCCTCAGTTCAAGAGAGTACATCCGGTCTTCCATTCTTCTCTTCTTAAGGGTCATGTGGAAGACCCCTACCGGAGGTCTATCAAGAAGACACAGGTAGATGCACCAGAGGAAACCTAGGAATACGAGGTTGCTAGACTGGTGGATTCCCGTTATCAACGAGGAACCTTACAGTACCTAGTACACTGGAAGGTTTATCCCAGTTCTGAGAGACCCTGGGAGCCCAAGGCTCATATCAGTGCACCAAGGCTGGTTCAGAGTTTCCACAGATTGTATCCATGTAAACCAGGTGGTCCCGGTCATAGAAGAGGGCATACTGTAATGCATCGCCCGTGGAGGATCTGGAGTCGCTGGAGACGTGCCTAGTCGGCGACTGGGAACGCCTTTAGCGGTCTATGCTTCTCCCAATATGGCCGCCGGCACGTATTTACGTGGGACGCACCGAGGCTTTGGTGCATTGTATCTGTTCACCTTGTTATTACTCAACGCTAGTTTTTTCGAGCCTTCGTGCTATTCTGTAATACTTTCAGTTTCCTGTATTTCTAATCAGTTGTTCTTTTCCCACCGCGGTTTCCGTCTTAATGGGTTTATTTTCTGGCGGTTTGTCTCTGTTAAAGTGCACTGAGAGGTAAGCCCTACACCTCTGTCTATCTCCCCTCCGTTTCTCTCTGTGTCCTGGCTCTTCCTGTCTTCATCTCTCCTTTCCTTCCTATCTCTCCCTCTCTCCTTCAATCTCTCGCTCTTTCCTTTGCCTTACCTTCGTGCTCTTCTGTCCGGCCATCGGACGCCTGCGAGTGCTCTTCTGTCCGGCTATCGGATGCCTGCGAGTGCTCTTCTGTCCGGCCATCGGACGCCTGCGAGTGCTCTTCTGTCCGGCTATCGGACACCTGCGAGTGCTCTTCTGTCTGGCTATTGGACGCCTGTGAGTGCTTCTGTCCAGCCTCCGGACACCTGCAAGCTCCACAGTCAAGTTGCATTTCCTTTTGGATTGCCGTTTCCTCTCATCTCTATTTCCTTACCTTCACCACCGGTAACAGGAGTTGGACTTCTAAAGGACTCCTCTTCAGGATACTGGTAACAGTGTGTTCAGTTTCATTGGACTATTTATACTACAAATTCACTGCTTGAAACCTACGGAAGGACTCATCTCAACAGGGTTTTTTCTAGCCTAACGGCTTTTTCCCTGACATTGGGGACTGACTCCCGGGGGGCTCCCGGGGCTTGGTTCCCCATCCGGTCACGGTGGCCTCTGGGGAGTCACGTCCGTATCTGCATCAAAAGAAGAGCAAGGAACTCAGAAAGCCTAGACGAAAGGACTCCACCGGAGATTTAGGTGAGGAGGAGTTGGAAAAGAGGGGATCCAAAGGTTCAAAGTCTCACACAATACCTATGAGGACTGTTATGGCTCAGGCTGTGTCTAAGGCTCTACTTAGTATTTTTACCAGAGTAGGGTTACCTAAGGAAGTGATATCCGACAGGGGATCGAATTTCATGTCCCACTACATGCAAGCCATGTGAAAAAAAACTGTGGTGTCACTTACAAGTTCTCTAGAGCCTACCATCTACAAACCAATGGACTGGTAGAGGGTTTTAATCATACTATAAAGAGCATGATAGGTGCTTTAGAAGAACCCCTTAAAAGAAAGTGGGATCTTCTACTGCCATGCCTTCTCTTTGCTTATAGAAAGGTCCCTCAGGAGGGAGTTGGATACAGTCCCTTTGAGCTTCTCTATGGCCATCCAGTCAGAGGTCCTTTGGCCCTGATTAAGGAGGGGTTGGAGAGTGCTCCTTTCCCCAAGCCAGTCAGAGTGACTGACTATGTGATAGGTCTCCGGAGGAGAATGTCACACATGATGGCAGAAGCTAGTGATTACTTAAAAGCAGGTCAGGCTCTGGTCAAACATTGGCATGACCAGAAGTCCAACATGTTTGAGTTTAATCAAGACCAGCTGGTATTAGTTATGGTGCCAACAAGGCAGAGGGCCTTGCAGGACAAATGGATAGGACCCTTCAAGTTTGTGGGTAAACTTGGAGAGGCGAACTATCTGGTGGACTTAGGCAGACCTAAGGAGGCTTGCAGAGTCTTTCACACCAACCGTTTGAAGGCATATGTCTCAAGACCAGAAGTGGGAGCTTTGCTTCTAGCTTCAGCTCAAGAGGAGGAGAGTGAACCTCTACCTAACCTACTCAGAGGCCAACCTTTAGATGAGAACCTAGAAGGAGTCAATCTCTCTTCTCAACTGACATCTGAACAGCAGGAGGAGTGTAAGGTTCTGTTAAATCAGTTTGCCTCCCTCACTGGTGACTGTCTACCTGTGAAAAGCAGAGGTTACAGAATGTCAGAACATGTAAGATCCCACATCAAAGGAGAGGTCAACAAGATGCTTGATCTCGGGGTTATAGAGCCATCTACAAGTCCATGGTCTAGTCCAGTTTTTCTTCTGCACAGAAGCCCTCCTTAGGTGCCTAAATGTCTGGGTAGGCAGGATGTGAGTGAGGAGTTTTAGGACCCCTGGCACGGGTTCCCTTGCTAACACGAGTTGCACTCCTGTTTGATTGGCTAGGTGACTTACCTGCCTGGACAGCAACCCTGCTGTGTGATTGACAGCCAGGCTTTGGGAATGGGGGAAAACTGCATAAAAAGCAGGTCTGTGGGACTCGGAAGGCAGAGTCACCACTGGATTGAGAGCACCGAAGAGAAGCTGAAAGAAGAGGACCACTACCACGACTGAACCTCCCAGTGAAGCGCTGCTGCGGGTCCAAATCTCCAACTTCGACGACAGAGAAGATCTGCAAGGAATCTTCTTCCCCTGAGCTGGTGGGACCAACCAGTTTGCCCAAACTCCAAGCCAGACCTCCCTCTCCTCGTCGAATTTGCTGTGCACAGCTGCAATGAATCGGATAGCCAGGAAGCTCAGACCCTGTTGGGTTTTAAGGAACGCACCTTTTATTTGTTGCAGTG